>NC_066512.1:6815558-6860558 GCF_024679095.1 Eriocheir sinensis
GCATGGCGGCGCTCAAGCAGGGGAAGAAAATAGGAAAGGAAATTCAGTGGAGGCAAAGTGCCCAGAGGAACAGAGCTCAGTGCCGGGTGGAGTATATGTGTACGCAGGGAAGTGACCAAGAGTGCGTAGTGTAAGGTGACTTGCCGTCACCTGCCCTCACCTGTTTGCCTTCCTGTGCTGCCTACCTGGGCATCACTGGTCAGCAACAGGAGATCGGCCAGGCAGAGGGACAGCGAGTCAACCGACCAGCCAGACAGTCAGCCAAACAACCAATCAGCCACTCAACCAGCCAGCCAGTCAGTCAACCACCCAGTCAGTCATCCAATCAACCCGGCAGCCATCTAGTTGGTCAGTTAGACAAACAGTCAGTTTACCAATCAGCCAGTCAATCAACCCACCAGGCAACCAGTCAACCAGCCAGCTAGACAGCCAGTCTACCAGTCTCCTCCTCCAAAAGCACTGATTTTTTACAATGTATCTTAGCTTCGCAGCATTCTCAAGCGATCTCGCTTAATCACTTAACACAAATGATGCTGAAGGTCCTGCCATTTGCCCGCGGATAGTGACTTGGGGATGGGGCACACGTGGTGCGTCTGCTCACTCTGCTGGGGAGGTGACCACCAGCGGGTTTGCAGACGACGCACAAGGTGCAGACGACGCTATTTCGTGACGTAACTGCATCATCATCATCATCTAACAATCTATATACTCGTACAGGGCCGTAGTACGCCGTACCCATGGGGGGGAAGGGCCGGGGGTGTCGGACGAACCACCCCCCTCCATCTGCTAAAATGTCCACTTTCTGATAGTCAAAACGAAAACTGGTACCTTTCTGTTGCATTTCTGGAGAACTCAGGATTTTCTTTATTTATTTTCAGTATTTAAGTTACGGAATCGTATATTGAATATCATAGAGCAAGATTTAAAGGCCTAGGAAAAAATCTTTGTGACCTCATTCCTAACATGCAAGCAGAAAGTGAATTTTAGTGCAGGCCACTGTCATCATTCGGCACTTCGAAGAGGAAATAAGGGAAGACTTCCTTGAATTTGTGCACGCCCAAGACCTCACCGGTAAAGGTATAACAGCCCCGGGTTCGACCCCTGGCCATCACAGGTTGAAAAAAAAAAAAAAAGGGAGGAAGAGGAAGAATAGTGACGCTATTATTCCTCAACCTCAGAGAGAGTGTACGGCTGGGTTCGATTCCCTGCTGTGTTCCCTCTCTGTAAGCTGCCACCAGGAGGTTGTAATATGGCACAACCCCCAAAGCCTGTAAGCGAGGAACGGCAGTTCTATGAACCAGGTGGGACGGAACTACACTAACTGGTTAGTCCCCAGACTCTCCCTGCCCTGGCAGGCCAGGTAACACTTGACTTTAACAACTGTCCCACCTGGTAGATAGTGTCCGCTGCTCCCCAGCTTACTATGCTTTGTTCCTTGAGGTAGATGGTATCCTCAGTCCAAAGTTTGGTAGTGTGGGGTCGTGGTTACCTTCGGAGGTCGTGGTGGGGGAGATTGCGAGACTGCACCGTAGGCTAGGTAGGCTGTATGCATTAATACAGGACATACAGGCAGAAGACAATTTATTGATTTGCTTCCCAAGTTCCCTTCCCCTTAACAATAATCCTCACTCCCGATGGGAGTGTAGCATGTTTTGGTTAATACAAAATTGCATTTAAATACACAGTTCAAAATATCCATCAAAAAAAGAAAACCCTACCTAATAGTATGACTGAGGCTATGGAGCTGGAGTCACAGGCGTAAGCCTCTTCCAGAAAAAAGTCGTCTATGGGTCTCTGGTTCTAACCATATCCTCACTAGACGAAGGAAGTGTAGCATGTTTTGTTTACAAAAGTGAAAACCTTTCTTCTAATCCCTAACATTCTTATCGATAAATGCTACACACGAGAGAGATGAACACATGTCGGGATATATCACAGGGCTACCGCCCGATTGGTTACACTCCGATTTCAACTTCCTGCACCGGCGTGCACACGCACAAAAAAAAACCACTCATAACAAAAATAGGAAGAAAAGAGTAAGTATGAGAGAAAGATCAGACTGTTACAGCTAAAGGAGGGGTGAAGTTACTGTTAGCCCCTCGTCCACACAGCGGGTGCCCCTTACCCGTTTGACACAATTTCCTTGGCTTGGTGGAGGCCTGAGAGCTACACTATATGCTGTTGTGCCGTGCCTAAAGGGGGGGTTTCGGAGGCGTTTACTCCCATCACCAGCCTGCTGGTCTCGGGGGGCGGCAGGGACTGGAGTGTCTCGCCCTTACCTTTGCTCAGTTCAGGCACTCATGACTGAGGGCATGACCCTTGTTAACCGCTGGCGTCTGGGTCCATTCCCGACTCTCAATTGGGCGGCTTCAAGATGGCGGGGCTCGCCTTCCCTACCCCTGGACACCGGCCTTCAGCTGTCTCTCGCCATTCACCTGTGCCGTGGAAGGTTAAGTCCAGAATGAATCTGCCAGCGGGAGCAATTGCCTCGTTACCTTGGCTTCTGACGTGGCCTTCACCAGGTTCCAACACTCTCCCTTCTCGACTTTCAGCTTGGTACATTAATCTATCCTTCCTCGAGATCTGCCTTTCTGAGGTTGTCTTTTTGTGTGTTAATTCTAAACTTAATTTTCCCTTATTTTCTAGGACGTAACGTATAAATATATATGAAAACGAGTGGATTTATATCAGGGGTGCCAACCCAAGCTGTGGTTCGTATTTCTCGTTCTCTCCCTTATCTACTTATATCATTTTAACCGCTACGGCTGAGGAGAAACTGGATCCGGTAAATAACCATGGCCTCGTACAACGGGGGTATTCCCAATTTTCCCAGTTGGCTTTTAACTGGCTTCTGCGGTGTTGGTATGCCGGCGGGTACGTTACAAAGGTTTAGCCTGGCTCCTTTTGCGCACCGTTGAAGACCTCGGATTGGACATGGCCAGGTGCACGGGAGTTTCAATGGAGCAAGTGCCATGATGGGAAAATTCAAAGGTGTGCCGCAGTAGTAGGCTACACCCTGGCCAAGCCAATTGGCGCACCTAACAATACCATAGCCGATCCGGGGTTTCCTAAAATGATAACTAAAATTATGAGTACTATTCCTTTTCTTGAACACAACATTCAATAAACAATAGAACAATAATATGAAAATACGTATAGCCACCGTTGCCAGATTGTCGTACTCAGAGCATAGTATTTAATGGTTTCTGACGCCTATAACTATTGCCAAGAAACATCAGGATCTTATTCTTTTAACGATAACTATAAATTAGTTTCGTTTTTGGAGCCCAGAAGACAATTTTGGGACAGGAAGTCAGGAAATATAATCGGCTGAGTATGACAATCTGGCAATAATCTGTGGCCGAGGCAGCAGCAGCCTGCCATGTTGCGGGTATCAGGTAACCTAAAATAGCATACTTTTACTGCGCAAAGCAGGTGATGTCACTTATTGTGACTTTGTGAGCTTTCATATTTATCTATTTGTGTATATTTCATGGTGGCAAAACTTAAATTACTAGTTTCATTTTTACTAGTGACACGAATTTGTGACTGTATTACAATAGAATTTCACTCTAATAAGTGAATCAGACTCCACAGAAATGTTACCAGTGTGTGTATGAATGAATACAAAGATAAGCACATACTTTGATTTAACTCTAGGATGTCTCGAGGATCATTAATAAATAAAAAGAAAATATCCGGCTAAGCTACTCTTTAGCCATTACCTTTGTTATGCCGGACGTGTTACTTGGGTTCCGTGTCACCGTCAGGAGACTCCGTGGGAGGGAGATATGTAAACACTTTGCACAGTTTCTGTAGTTTAATGTTCTTCCTTAGTAGTACACTTCACTCTGACTCTTCACTTACCACTAGCTTACTATCACTGGGACTGGGACTCTCTCGCCCTCTTCTCCTATATATATCCAGAACAGTACAGTCTAGAATATTACAGTATATTTCAGATCATACAAGAACATGTAGCAAAAATATATGCGAGTTGGCAACACTTCCCGCCTGGCACCTGGGCGCGGACGGCCTGCCTTATCCCCGCCCCTTGCTCGTTTCTCCGGGAGCCTTCTAGAGGCCTATGGTCGCCGGGGGAAGCTTCCAGCACAACACTATCCCCCCCTCTTAATTGTGATCGTCCCGATCACACACTTAACTATGTACAAACATAAGAGAATTAATCAAAAACATAATAATCGTCGTATCGCTGTGGACGCCTGCGTTGTCTCTGTCTTCTGTTCGTTGCCTCCTGCGCGTCTGTCTCTTGGTGCGCCTCGTCGTCGTCCGCTTCTTGGGGTGTCCCTGGAACATCTGCCGAAGCCGGGAGGTTATCTCCCTCGGCTGAAAGGGCCAGGAGGCCTACGTCGTCGTCGAACTCCTCTCGGTCCTGGACGTCTCTTGCGTTTTCGTCGGCTGCTGGGTGTCTGTAGTTGTTCCAGGTGTAGTTTCCCGGACCGTGGTACCTCCATAGGCGGTTGACGTGGACAACTTTCGGCTTGGTCTTTTCCGTTCTCCGGATTCGGTAAGTCACGTCGGAGAGGCGTTCTAGCACAGTGTAAGGGCCTTCCCAGGGGCTCTGTAACTTCGGAGACTGTCCTTTCTTCCTCTGCGGGTTGTAAAGCCAGACTTGGTCTCCTTCCTTGAAGTCAACGTGGCTTGCCCTCATATTGTAACCGCGCTTCATGGCCTCCCCGGAGAACTTCAAGGCACCTCGGACTTGATGGTGCACCTCTTCCAGCCGTTCCTCTAGTTGACGGGCAAAACTGGAGGCGTCCCTTGGAAGGCTTTCCCCAGGAGGCCTTCCTGTCAGTAGGTCCACTGGCAATCGCAGCTCACGTCTAAACACCAGCTTTGCCGGTGAATACCCCGTAGTCTCGTGGGCGGCAGACATGTAGGCCATGAGAAGCGCAGGCAGCTTCTGATCCAATGAAGACTGATCATTGTTGCACTGCTTTGCCAACTACTGTCCAAGCGTCCAATTAAACCTCTCCACCCTTCCTTCTGACTGTGGGTGCAGTTGGGTGGTCCGGGTCTTCTTGATACCCAGAAGCTTGCAGCACTCAGCAAGGACTGTTGACTCAAAGTTCCTTCCCTGGTCGGAATGGAGCTCGTTAGGCACACCGAAGCGACAGAAGAACTCCTCCACCAAAACCTTGGCGATGGTAGTGGCTTCCTGGTCAGGATGGCGTAGGCTTCCGGCCACTTGGTGAAGTAATCCATTGTGACACAGATGTACCTATTTCCGTTCGTCGTCAGAGGCAAGGGTCCTGCTATATCCACTGCCACCCGTTCCATGGGGGCTCCAACCTGGTATAGTTGCAGTGGGGCACGGTGATGCTTCTTGGGGCCCTTCTTTGCACAGCACACCTCACACGCGTGACACCATTCTTCCACGTCCTTCCTCATGCCAACCCAGTAGAACCTTTGGCGCAGGCGACTCAGTGTCTTCTTTACCCCTAGGTGTCCGCTGGTGATGCTGTCATGCATTTCTTTCAAGACGCCTTCCCGGGACTTCACAGGTAACACTGTGGACCAGTAGTGGTCAAGACCATCATGAGAGACCCAGCGTCGCTGCAACACCCCGTCGTCTATCCGAAGAGTGTCCCACTGAGTCCAGTAATTCTTGGTGGTAGGGCTTTCTCTCGAGATGACTTCCCACCCAGGTCGCGTTGACGACTGACTCAGCCACTCCATAATTGGTCTCAGATCTCGGTCCTCCCGCTGCAGTTTTCCCAAGTCTTCCCATGGCACCTCCGCTGTCTGTTCCACTGTAGTGCGGCGGCACATATTCTGGACGCTTTCCCTCTGGAGGCAATGTTGACACTCAGGTAGGCAGGGGCGCCGGCCTGCTGTCCGCGTTACCGTGTGTTAGTCCAGATCGGTGCACAATAGTATAGTGATGCTGCTCTAGTTTACCTATCCAGCGAGCAAGCTGGCCCTCAGGGTTTTTCAGTGACTTCAGCCACCGCAATGCAGCGTGATCCGTGCGGATGGTGAAAGTTGCACCGTACAGGTAAGCATGGAAAAAGTCAAGGCTCTTGACTACTGCCAGGAGTTCTTTCCGGGTCACGCAATAGTTTTTCTCGGCTGGGTGAGCTTTGCTGAAGTAGGCCACAACCCGTTCCATGTCGGCACATGCCTGGGACAGCACTCCACCAATCCCCTCATCACTGGCATCACAATCCAGTATAAAAGGCTTAGAGGGGTCTGGGTAGGTGAGTACGGGCGAGCTGATGAGGGCCTCCTTGAGCTTCTCAAAGGCAACCTGAGTTTCCGCTGTCCACTCAAACTTGCGCCCTTCTTCGTCAGGAGGTGCAGTGGTGCAGCAATCGTAGCGAAGCCTTTCACAACCCTGCGGTAGTATGAGCACAACCAAAGGAAGCTCCGCAGCTCCTTCACGTTGGTGGGTGTCGGCCAGTCCCTTACCGCAGCCACCTTCTCAGGATCAGTGCGTACTCCAGCCTCGCTCACGATGTGTCCCAAGTATTGGACCTCCTTTTGGAACAGACAGCATTTCTTCGGGCTGAGCTTAAGGTGTGCAGCTCTAAACCGGGCGAAAACCTCTGATAGCCTTTTCATCTCCTGCTCGAAGGTCTGGCCAAAGACAATCACGTCGTCGAGGTAGATGAGTGCCGTCTTCCAGTGAAGTCCCTCCAGCACCCTCTCCATCAGCCGCTCGAACGTGGCCGGCGCGTTGCACAGGCCAAAGGGCATGACCTTAAACTGCCACAGGCCTTGACCGTAGGAGAAGGCTGTTTTCTCTTTGTCCTGCTCCGCCATTTTGACTTGGTGATACCCAGACTTCATATCCAGTGTTGAAAACCACTTGGAGCCCTGGCGTCGAGCGTGTCGTCGATCCGTGGGAGTGGGTATGAATCCTTGATGGTGAGATCGTTGAGGGCTCGGTAGTCCACGCAGCACCTGAGGG
The DNA here is from genome assembly GCF_024679095.1 of Eriocheir sinensis. Classification (NCBI taxonomy): domain Eukaryota; kingdom Metazoa; phylum Arthropoda; class Malacostraca; order Decapoda; family Varunidae; genus Eriocheir; species Eriocheir sinensis. The sequence goes on from NC_066512.1 coordinate 6,822,493, forward strand.
AACCGTCCTTTTTCCTGACGAGCACTACAGCAGACGCCCACGGGCTGCTGGACCGCTCGATTAACCCTTGTTGCCGGAGATCATCCATTACCTCATCCATCTCCTTGCGACGGGCTGGTGCCATCCTTCGAGGAGCTTGCTTCACTGGGCGGTGGCTACCTGTGTCGATGTGGTGCTCTACCAGGTCCGTACACCCCAAGTCCAGGTCTCCTGTGGAAAACACATCTGCATTTCTCACGAGAAGCTCCTGAGCTGTTCCACTTGGGGTTCCTCTAGACACTTGGAGCTCCTGTCAAACAGATCGCGCAGGTAGTCAGGCAGCTCCTCCTGGGGCTTCGTCAGGGTTCTCCTGCAGACACAGGTTCTTGGTTTCTGGTCGATCTCTTGGCACAACCCCACCATGGTCCCTTGTTTTATTTTCTTTGGGCTGAAGGAGACATTGGCCACGACGACAGGCACTTCCGCTGCAGCAGGGTCTACCAAAGTACTGCCTACAATCACCCTGTTTTCTACCGGGCATCGACTTCCACTCTACCACACACAGACTAGCCGGGGAGCACCCGTAATTTGACAGGGTAACAGCATCTCCGACCTCGGAGGAATAATGGTGGTGCGCTTGACCGTCACTGGCAGGTCTTCCTTGTTCACAGTCGTCAGTGGCACCCTCCTTCCTCTTACAGTCAGCTGCTTAGCGCGGAAGTCCAGCTCGCACCTGTGGGAGACAAGATAATCCATACCTAGGATGCAGGGGTCATCCATGTCGGCCACGTACACAGAGAGGAACTCTTCCTTTCCTCCGAGCTCAAACTTCACGTCCACTGGGCCTCTGAGCTCTGCATAGTGTCCTGTGACTCCGCACAGTCGATGCGGCGTCTTAGGAAGCCGACGATGACTCACCACGTCAGGCCGCACCAATGTGCGTTCCGAGCCTGTGTCGACGACCACAGGCCACAACACTCCGTCAACCTTGCCCTCCACTTGGCAGCTTGTCATGGTGGTTCTCCTGCACACTGATATCTTCGGGGCATGTACAGGACAGACTGGTCGTTGCCCCCGTGAACCAGTCCTTCTTAGTTTCCCGAGTGGTGGTCCCTCGTTGGGGGCACATTTTTCCGACACTCATTCTTCCAGTGCCCCTTTTCTCCACAGGTCCAGCACTTGGGTCCTTCCCTGGGCTTCTTAGCGGCACCTTCATATTCCTTCTTCCTCTTATAGCATTCGTTCTCCTTGTGCCCAACCTTCTCGCAGTACCAGCACGTTCCTTGAACCTGTCTGTGTCGCTGACAGCGCCCTTTCGTGCCCTAAAGCCAGAAGTCGAGTCGTCCCTGAAGCTTGACAAGCTAGACCTAACAAAGGACTCAAACTCCATGGCACGTGCCAGAGCTTCCTGCATTGATGTTGGCTTAGCTTGGTTCACTTGTATCTTCAGCTGAGGGCTGTCCAGGGCATCGATGAATTGATCACGCAGCAAAACCGTCAGCAGGTCAGGGTGGCACCTGGGTATGCCTTGTGCGCCATGCTCTCAAGGTCCTGAGCGAGTTCCTGAGAGACTCGCCGCGCCTCCTGTTGCGGGTTCTGAACCTAACCCTGAAGAGCTCGCTCTGGTGCTTGGTCCCATATCGTTGCTCCAGCGCCTGTGCCAGCCTGCTTTAGCTGCCCTTTGTCGCATTGTCGAGCTGAGCAAGGACCTCCAGCGCCGCCCCTTTCAGGCTAGTGGCCAGCTGTACCGCGCACTCTTGGTCATCCCATCCGTTCCGAGCTGCCAACAGCTCAAACTGAGCGCGGTAAGCCTCCCAGGAGACCTTGCCATCAAACTCCTAAGGCTTCTTTCTAACAGGCGAACCCAGCAGACCCATGGGGCTGGCGGAACTTCTTGCGGGGATAAACTCAGGCGAAACAGGGCTCAAACTACCCCGGACTTGCGTAGGAGAAGCATCTTGGGTACAACTAGCCCTGCAGGCACTGGCTGTCCGTTTCCAGCCAAGCAGTCTTCAAGGGCCTTCACTCTGTCACTTACTTCTATTTCTTTGTGTGTCGTCTCCCGTACCACCTCCATCTCTTGTTGAAGATATGTGTGTTCTTTCTCCACTTCTATCAGGCGTTGTCCCAAGTTCGTGGTCACATCAGTCATTTCTCTTCGCACTGATTCACTTCCATCTTGTACTACTTTTAGCTGTAGCTGTAATCCCGTGAAGCGATCTTCTAGCTGTTCTTTGAGTTCTTGGAGTGTTCCTTCTTGTTGTTGCTGTGCTCTTTCTTGTTGTTCTTTGAGTTCTTGGAGTGTTCCTTCTTGTTGTTGCTGTGCTCTTTCTTGTTGTTCTTTGAGTTCTTGGTGTGCTTTTTCTTGTTGTTCTTTGAGTTCTTGGAGTGCTCTTTCTTGTTTCTCCCCCTGTAGTCTCAAGGCTTCCAAAAGTTCAGTCAACATGTCGTCCCTCTGGGCAGCTTGGGAACGAGTCTCCATGGCGAAAAACAAATGCCTACACTCCTGACACCAGTGTTATGCCGGACGTGTTACTTGGGTTCCGTGTCACCGTCAGGAGACTCCGTGGGAGGGAGATATGTAAACACTTTGCACAGTTTCTGTAGTTTAATGTTCTTCCTTAGTAGTACACTTCACTCTGACTCTTCACTTACCACTAGCTTACTATCACTGGGACTGGGACTCTCTCGCCCTCTTCTCCTATATATATCCAGAACAGTACAGTCTAGAATATTACAGTATATTTCAGATCATACAAGAACATGTAGCAAAAATATATGCGAGTTGGCAACACTTCCCGCCTGGCACCTGTGGCCGCGCGGACGGCTCGCCTTTATCCCCGCCCCTTTGCTCGTTTCTCCGGGAGCCTTCTAGAGGCCTATGGTCGCCGGGGGAAGCTTCCAGCACAACACCTTTAATGGCGCCCCAAAAACAGTCCCTCCGCCAAGTTTGTACCCCACATTTGGTAATGTTAGGTGCGCCTATTCACTGCTCTAACCACCGGCAGAATCTAGGGCCGCTTTCACAGTCACTTTGTTTTGATCGTTACCAGTGGATGTGATCGACGCTATAGTTTTCCACGTGAAACTAGCCGATGGGGTAGTGGCGGCTGCGGGATTAGCCTAGCCCCACACCTTGGCACACTCTCAACACCTCTCGCTTCCCCTGCAGTCGCCACTTCCCCATAGGCCAGTTTCACGTGGAAAACTATAGCGTCGTTCACCGCCATTTGTAACGATCAAAACAAACAAAGTGACTGTGAAAGCGGCCCCTAGTACTGACGAAGGCGTGTGACGTCAAGGAAGTGAAGATCGCTCTTCAAACACTGACCGAGGTGTACAACTTTGCTCATTCTTCGAATATGCGCTCTCTCCGCTTCACAGACGTTGTCAAGCTTACCTCGGCCAAGCGCGAAATGCTTGTTCCCCTGTGCCCCACCAGGTGGATTGAGAGGCATGACACAGTGCTGGTTTTCATTGAGTTTCTGCCTGTCATCGCTGTTTTTCTCGAGGAAGAACTTGACGCCACCACTGGTCTCCTCATCGCCATACGTGTTCCCCGCTTTCTCGTTGGACTGGTTGTAGTGGAGTGTATATTGGCGCATACTCTCGAGCCGAGCCGAACTCTTCAGAGAAATGATGGCGACCTGGTGTTAACCTATGCCACATTTCGTGGCATCGAGACCATTTTTGCCAAATTCAGAGCAGATACGGAGAACTATTTCCACGACGTGTTCATGAAAGCGGAAGAGCTTTTGGTCGAGGTGGGGTCATCGCATGACACCATCCCTGTGCCACGACTCTGTGGACGACAAACCCAGCGATCAAATGTTCCGTGCGAGAATGCTGAGGAGTACGGCCGCCGGGCGGTGTACATTCCGTTCGTGGACCACGTCTTGGCCGATTTGAAGAGTCGGTTCGGCGACGACACAGTGCCTGTCGCACTTCAGCTCAAGCAACTCCTCAAATGCCCCGAAACGGATGTTGCGGCTGTGCTTCAAGCGACGAAGCTCTACGAGCACGACATCGAATCCCTGACACTCGTGAAGGCAGAAGCGGAGCGATGGGCATTATCTGTTCCGGTCTTCCAAACTATCAAAGAAACCCAGGCACACGCAAGCACTAGCATGTTCCCCAATCTCGCCATTCTCTTGAAAACTCTGTTGACGCCTCCAGTCTCCAACGCGGAAGCCGGGAGGTCGTTCTCAGCATTGAAAAGGCTGAAAACCTATCTGAGGAGTACCGTCGGCCAAGAGCGCCTGAACGGACTTGCCCTCCTCTCTGTCCACTATGATATCCCCATTTCAGTCGAGAGAGTGATAAGCAAATTTGGCAAAAAAAAACACCGACTACTCTTTGCTTAGTGAGGCACTTGTTGAATACTTGGGAATTTGTAAATATATTTCTTTAGATCAGCCAATCTTTGCAAATGTGTTACCTCAATCCCATGTAAAAGAAACCCTATAAGAATTCCTTTTTATATTCAGCTGTGTCTAATTTTACATATTGACTTTTTTGTAAAGGTTAGGTTTGTAATTTATATATGACCTGTATTATGATCACCCTTGCTGCTTACATATCAAAATAAACGTTTAGTTATCTTTGAATGCTCTTATGGTGATGATTTCTACCTGTTCAGATCTGCCTTTTCACTGGTCGGATGTACAATTTTAATTGGTTCTTGTTATTGCTTGCCAGCTTATATATTGATTGCTCTTCATATATATATATATATATATATATATATATATATATATATATATATATATATATATATATATATATATATATATATATATATATATATACTCAAGAAAATTCATTTGACTGGACATATACGTTGGGATACGTTGGGAGCTGCGGATTTTAAGCAAAGAACCGCCACCACTATCCATTGGTCTTCACAGTTTTGAGGCTGTCGATAACTTATGAAATTTTTACCATCGGGCCCCCCCAAAATTGATTTTCTGGATCCACCCCTGAATGAAGTTATGGATGAGAATGGAAAGATGTTGAAAGACAGGGAAGCTGTGAAAGGGAGATGGAGAGAATATTTCAAAAACTTAATGAATTTTGATGATGGACATCCAGCAGCTGTAACAGCAGTAGTTTTGAGTAGAGGTAGAGGAGAAGTATATAAAGAAAGAAGTATAACATATGAAGAAGTAAATCAAACAATGAAAAGATTAAAAAATGGAAAAGCAGCAGGAACTGATGGAATCAATCAGATATTTTTCGTCAGGATAGTAGTAGAAAAAATAATAGCAAAAGGAAAGAAACTATATGCTGCCTTCATGGACTTAGAAAAAGCTTATGACAGAGTCGATTGGATTGGATTGCATTGTGGGATGTTTTAAAGATTTATGGTGTGGGAGGAAAACTGCTCAGTGCAATAAAGTCTTTCTATGAGGATGCATCTGCATGTGTCAAAATTAGTGGAGAAACAAGTGAACATTTTGAGATAAAAGTGGGATTAAGGCAGGAGTGTGTCATGTCACTGTGGTTGTTCAATATTTATATGGATAGTGTCATGAGAGAAATGAAGGGCAAAGTTGGGGAAGTTGGAGTAAAAATGTATGCTGAGGGAAGGAAGTGGGTGATGAATTCAATCCTGTTTACTGATGACACAGTGCTCAATGCAGAAAATGAAAGTGACACAAAATTTGGTCAGTGTTTTTGATAGTGTCTGTAAAAGGAGAAAGCTGAAAGTAAATGTCAACAAAAGTAAAGTGATGGTTTGTGAGGGGAGTAGAAGTGAGGTTGTAGATTTTATATGCCCATATAGAGTGGGAACTGAATGTGAAAAAGAATGCAAAATAATTTTGAATGGTGAAGAAATGGAGGAGGTCAATGAGTTTAAGTACCTTGGATCAGTTATCGGTTAAAAATACAGTAATAGTACCAACCCTCACATATTCAAGTGAAACATGGGCCTGGAATGAAAGTCAGAGGTCTAGAGTGCAGACAGTGGAAATGAGTTATTTGAGGAGTGCATGTGGTGTGAGTAGAATGGATGGAATGAGTAATAAAAGTGTGTACGAGCATTTTGGAATGTGTCATGGGGGTGAAGGGAAGAAGTGTGGAGTGTTGGAAGAAGTGAAGCGACTGACTTTAAAGTGGTTTGGCCACATGGAGCGAATGGAGGAGAGTAAGATGACCAGAAGGGTGTATGTGAGTGAGATAGAGGGAGGGAATGTTAGAGGATGACCTCTAGTGAAATGGAGATATAGGGTGCAGGAGTACGTTAGGGAGAAGGGTGAAAGACCCTTGAGAAACTTTGAGCAGGCAAGGAGGGAGTGTCTGGATAGAGAAAGATGGAAACTTCTGCCGTGGCCATCCCCTGCTGGGAGCTCCTAGGAGCAGGCGTCGATGAAATAATGAATGAATCGAGTGGAATCACAGCAGAAATGTTGAAATGTGGACATGAAGTTACTATATGAATGGTCAAGATATGTGAAGTGGCCTGGGAAGGGGAGGGGGGAAGTCCCAGCAGACTTGACAAAAGCCATCATGGTCCCAGTTTACAAGGGGAAGGGCAAGAGAGGGGAGGTGGGAGTTGTAGGGGTATAAGTCTGCTGAGTGTAGGCTACCCGGAGAGGTATATGGAAAAGTCCTAATTGAGATTGTGCAAAGACTTACAGAAGAGAAAATCAGTGAAGAAGAAGGAGACTTCAGGAAGGGAAGGGGATGTGTGGATCAGATATTTTCGTTCAGGATGGTAGTAGAAAAAATATTAGCAAAAGGAAAAAATACTATGCTGCCTTCATGGATCTAGGTATTCTAGAGAAAGTTTATGACAGAGTTGATTGGCTGGCATTGTATGTGGGACGTCTTAAAGATATATGGTGTGGGAGGAAAACTGCTTAATGCAATAAAGTCTTTCTATGAGGATGCATCTCCATGTGTCAAAATTAGTGGAGAAACAAGTGAACATTTTGAGATGAAAGTGGGCTTAAGGCAGGGGTGGGTCATGTCACTGTGGTTGTTCAATATTTATATGGATGGTGTTATGAAAAATGAAGGGCAAAGTTGGGGAAATTGAAGGAAAAATGTATGCTGAGGGAGGGAAGGAAGTGGGTGATGAATTCAGTCTTATTTGCTGATGACACAGTGCTCATTGCAGAAAATGAAAGTGACTTTCAAAATTTGATCAGTGTTTTTGATAGTGTATGTAAAAGGAGAAAGTTGAAAGTAAATGTCAACAAAAGTAAAGTGATGGTTTGTGAGCAGAGTGAGTTAGCAGAGTAGAAGGGAGGTTGTAGATTTTGTATGCCCATATAGAGTGGGCATTGAATGTGAAAAAGAATGCAAAATAATTTTGAATGGTGAAGAAATGGAGGAGGTTAATGAGTTTAAGTACCTTGGATCAGTTATGTGTAAGCATGGTGGTAGAGAAGGAGAGAAAAGAGAAAGGGCATTGCAAGGATTGATTGATTGCATGAGAAGCTGTGGATCCATCTCTGGCATGCCATCTCCTTGTTGGGGGCTGAATTCCTCCATGGCATGGACTGGACCTCTGACGGACAGCTGGAGAAAGCTGCCATGGCACAAACCCGACTGATGGAGACAACTGATTTCTTCTTCCACATCATGTTTGGTCCTGAAATATGAGTACAAGTTCAAATAAACTACATAATATATATATATATATGTATATATATATATATATATATATATATATATATATATATATATATATATATATATATATATATATATATATATATATATATATATATATATATATATATATATATATATATATATATATATATATATATATATATATATATATATATATATATATATATATATATATATATATATATATATATATATATATATATATATATATATATATATCTCAGGATGTTTTTTCTTGATTAGTGTACTATACTAAAAGAGGTTAACCTGGTAGCTGCAGGGATCATGTTTCTTAAAGGCCCCTCCAAGCAAGAAAAATGAGAAAAAATCATCACTCGCAAACAATTTCATGATATATATCAACGCATTTGTGATCAGTTTATGCATCATCTATTTTGGGAGGTTTATATCATGGCAAAAATGTGGCCCGTTGCTGGTACACGGTAAAGCCACAAATTTGGCCTGTTGCTGCTACCAGGTTAAGCTGGACTATGAATGGACAGATGTTGTTTTAAGAGCATCTGAAATAAACTTATGGGACTGATATATGATAATTAAATCTGTGATATTTATTAAGATATGTCCAGTGATTTAATTGGCAAAGAATTGCAAAACACAAGCTAAGAAAATAAAAGTACTGAACTGACTGACGTATTGACACAGGAAATGGTAGTCAGAGAAATAAGAATGGATTAGTAATTAATATACCTGAAGCAAGAACTAAAAGACATTGCATCGACAGAAGTATGTGAGAGAATAATAGGCATTATCTACATGAGTTATTTACTGCACAGTGCACACAATATGGGCTGGCAACATTGTCTTATTTTCTAGCAATTGAAGTTTCTTATATTGTGCATTATATTCTTGCATGAGAATGATTGCTTGATGCTGGATGACGAAAACTAAATGATTAAACAATAGTGTTATGTGGCGAATACCAGCTTGAGGTCACTCTAGGTCTAGGAGGACTTGCTCGTTGTTGTCAATGTCATCATGATCACTGCAAATAGACACATTACAATTAGAAATGCTTTGGTACTTGTCCAGAAGTCGAAACTCTTGACTCATGGACAAATTTGCAATTTTTTTTGTTCAAAAAGATTTTAGCATTGTTGATTGACTTTTATAGCTATTTGGGAGTAAGACTAAGAATAATCATAAAATTCACTTTTAGATCTTCATAAGAAAGGAAGCTGCAAATAACAAAAGCCATAATATACTGTGAACTAATTAATTTCAAATGTGGAAAAAAAATATGACCAGAGATCTATGCTAGCTAGCATGGGTATTAGTATCATTTTGCAACATCCAGGTATTCCTGGGAGGTATCTTACAGAAAGGATAGCTACCGTTTGTTAAGTAGGATCAATGAGATTAGGTGACGTTTATAATTTTTTGTTAGGTTAAAATAAGGCAACATCTTGAATGATAGTTAGTTTGGAAAAAAAAAATTACGTCCAAAATCATAATGTTTGGTTAAAAAATAGTCAGTAACACAAATCGGAAATTTATCTGAGTTAGGAGAGGTGAACTTATATTAAGTTGGGTTTGTCGGAGCAAGGTTTCTAAACAAGTTGATTAAGGGTTAAAGGAAAAAAGTCATAAGTGATGCAACTAATAGTGTGCAAGCTTGAGTACTAGAGCAAGTTCTGTTTAAGAGCTACCGGTACGTCAAGTTGATTTGGTTTGGTTACTAAAAATAAGCAAAGGAAGGTAATTTTGTTAGGACACTTCTGACATTTGAGTTAGGTAAAAAATATCACCTTTTCTAAATAATAGTTGATTTGGTTAAAACTGGCTATCTTAAATAACAGATTAAGTTGAAATAACTATATGTCATTGATAAATTTACCCAGGTTAAGTTAATATGATTAGGTTTGGTTTATCGCCGCTGGGAGGTTAGTCAAGTAAAAATGAAATAACAGACACTAGTGACCCAAATAGGTTTACTGTTTACCGTTAATGAGGTTTCAGGCCCCGGTCCGCTGCCGTGGCAGCACTCCACAGGGCCGCTAACATTATAACAGTAATATTAGCACCTAAAGTTGTCCTCAATCCTCATATTTGTTAAGTCATAGGATTTAGTGAATAAGTGAGTCTTCAGCGCTTTCTTGAAGATTGCCAGTCTGTCACTGTTCTTAACATCCTTGGGTAACTCATTATAGAGCCGCGGGGCACTCTTCTCAAATGCTTTGAAACCCAGTTCCAGGTTGACCCTGGGCTCATAGAGTCTATACCGTTCTGTACTGTGTCTCACTGACATGGTGGTGTCCAAATGAAAATTCTGTAGAATATTTCTCAAATATCCAGGTTTACCAAGTCGCATTGCTTGATAAGTCAAGACACATATTTTGTAGACTATTCGTGCCTTAATGGGTAGCCAATGCAAGTCTATAAGTGCAGGTGTTATTCTCTCACGGGGGGGCAGACCCTTTATTAGCTTTGCAGCTCTGTTCATAACAAGTTGTAGTCTCTTCAGCAGATATTTAGGAAGGCCATAATAAAGTGAGTTACAATAATCCAGCTTACTAGTTACATGATTATATATAAGCATCTTCATAGTCTTATCATCCAGGTATTTCTTGACAAATGCAATATTTCTCAGATGGTAGTCTGCCGTTCTCACCACCTGATTGATCTGTTCTTTGAATGATAGAGTGCAGTCAAGTATCACACCTAAATCTTTGACTGACTTTTTTACAGTCATAGTGTCATCTTTTATCCGAAGAGTGGAAATATCTAGCCTCCTGAGATCCTTGTTCTTCCCGACAATCAAGCATTCAGTTTTATCCTCATTCAGCTTCAGTTGCTTAGAATTCATCCATTTCCCAACATCATCCATAATTCTGCTCAGCTTATCTTCAGTGCTTTCCACATCACTCAGTGACAAATAGAACTGTGTATCATCAGCATACAGTTTAAAGTCAACTTCATGCCTTCTTAGTAAATGTGAAAGACCAATAGTATAAGCACAATAAAATTGGGCCCAGTACACTTCCCTGGGGGACTCCTCTTTGCAAAAGTTTATGAGTAGAGAACGATTTACCTATTTGCACACAGTAAGTTCTGTTCTCAAGGTAACTCCTCAGATAATCCACCGCACCATCCTCAATTCCAATATTCTTACAGTCCTAAAGCAATAGACTGCTCCACTGTGTCAAATGCAGCACTTAAGTCTAACAAAATAAGAACACCACACTTCCCTTCATCCATAAGCACAAGCAAATTGTTTACCACCGAACAGAGAGTAGTTTCAGTTGAGTAAAGCCTCTTAATTGTAGGCAGATTGATTATCTGGTAAAGCCTGCACCACTAGCAAATGCTCCATTAGCTGATTTAAGATCACATTTTCAAGTATCTTAGATAGAAACGTCAAGTTGGATACTGGTCTAAAGGAGCTAAAACACTGTGCTTCTTGGAAGAAAAATCATTGCTAATGGGGGATCTCAATGCTCGTCATAAGGACCTAGGCAGTCATTCGACCACCAATGTAAATGGGATTCGTTGGAAAGCTTTTCTTGACGCCACAGATACTGTAATGCTCACAGGTGACAGTGTCCCTACACACACTCAAGGTGGCAGGTTAGACTATGTAGCCCTGTCCAACATGCCCCCGTGCTCTATTGAGACTTAATTGTTGCCTACTTTACTCTGCGACCACTTTGCTCTGGAAACTACTCTCCCTTGGTCTTTTGTGCCTATTACACCTAGAAAGAGGCTTGCTGTTCCTGCTGCCCGAGTGCCAAGGCTTGTTTCATGTGTTGAGTCTTGGTACACTGTTGCCAAGGCTACCTTCTCTGATGTTAATTCCATGTATCAGGGCCTTGTTGCAGTTATTGAAGGCTTTGTGTCCCCATCTTATAGGGCTCCTAGGGTATGTGCCATCACTCATTGCTCCTCCTCTTATGCTAAGGATATAGGCATTATACTTTCTTGCCACCTATCAGCGGCGATGGCAGCGTGACTCCACCGACTATGATGCCAGGGATGCAATGGTGTCTGTTGCCCGACAACTCACTGACCTTCGTCAACAGGCTCGGCAGCGATACTGGGGTGACTTCTTGGGGCGGCTGCGTAAGACTCAGACACTGCAGAGGATTTGGCTCCATGTCAACAGGGTCAGGGGCAAACCTAACCATCCCGTTGATCCTGCTGGGAGGGCACAGATTTTATTGCAAACATGGACAAATGCCTCTGCTGTGGCTGGGCTGCCTGCCACCCATCGAGATGCTCTTGCCAGCCATCAGCTGCGGCGCATGGCCCTTGTACATCATAATGTGGCCCTGGTAGACGACACTTGTGTTCCTCTTACTTTGGATGAGCTCCTCCGCGCTATTCGGCCTGGCAAGTCGACGGCCCCTGGTCAGGATGGTTTAACCTATGACGTCCTTTACCCTCTCCTTGCCCTGCCTGATAACCCCATTCTTGATCTCTTTAACATGTCGTATTCCTCCAGTGTTTTGCCTCCTTCATGGAAATCTGCTCTCATTGTTCCCATCCCTAAGGGTGACGGCACTTTTCGTCCAATTTCTCTCACCAGTTGTTTATGCAAGCTAATGGAAAGGGTCATCCTGCAACGACTCATTTATAAGGTGGGTGACTTGATGTCCCTAATCTCCATGGGTTAATGAAGGGTTGCTCCACTGCCTATTGTTTTGTTAAATGTTTGAGTAATGACACTGTCACCTGCAGAGCTTTTATAGACCTCAAGGGTGCCTTTGATATGGCCAATAAAGATGTTATCATGGAGGAACTCATCATGAAAGGTGTGAAAGGGAGACTTTTAGGGTGGATCTGGGAGTATTTGTACAACAGACGGGCTAGGGTTCCAGGGTGCAGTATCAACTGAAGAGTCCTTTGACTGAGGCACCCCTCAAGGTGGAGTCCTCAGCCCCATGTTATTCAATATCCTTATGGATAAGATTGCCCGGCACTCCTTTCCTCGGGGCACTGAAATTGTCATTTATGCCGACGACATCCTCATTCAGTGTGATTCCCCTGGAACCCTGACCACAGCCCTGCAGCAGCTTGAGGACCTTTGTATACATATGGATCTGATTGTCAATGCCTCAGAAACTAAATATCAGACAAGTCTCAAAATATGTCGTTCACCGAGCTTTAATATTGTCGCCTTAGGCCGAGTACAATGTTATAAGTATTTAGGAGTGCAACTTAGTTTTAAGAAGTATACCCATTGCGTTGACTATGTACGCAATCTCTGTCTACCTCGCCTTGCCCCGTTACGTGTATTAGCGAACAGGGGTCTTGGAGCAGGAATTCCCATTCTTAGGATGTTCTATCTCTCTGTCATTCGGTCTCTGATTGATTATGCTGCACCAGTTCTGGTGCGTTGTAGCCCCTCTCAACTGAAGCCCTTGGAGCTCATACAAAATGAGGCAATGCGGATTATTCTGGGTTGTCCCAGGGCGGCAAAGCTTGAAGTCCTTGGAGCTGAGTTGGAACTGCCCAGTGTTGTCTGCTGGATTCAGGAAACTACTTGCCGCACAGTCTGCCGCATGATTTGTCACGGGGACACTCACCTCAGGCAGGCTCTTGGTAACTTTCAGCCCACCCCAAACATTCCAGCCAAATCGTACCTTAGAAAGCTCCACAAGCTCTTATCTGATCGTGGTGTCCTTGAACCGTGTCTTGCCCTCATTAGCAGCCCTTTTTATCCCTCTTGGAAACCTCATAGAGTCAGTGTTGATATAGAAAAATTAGATAAACTTAAAGATTCTTGGCTTTCTCAAGTCCTGCAGGACCATTTTCTGACCAAATTGTCTGCATATCCCTGCACCCAGGCTGTCCATGTGTTTTGTGATGGATCTGTCAATGGCACCAAGACTGGTTGTGGATTATTTATTAGGGACTATGCCACCTCCTCTGAATACACTGACACTGAGGTTTCTAAGAAGCTTCCTGATCATCTGTCTTCCACAAGGGCAGAACTCTATGCCATATATGAAGCCCTCCATATCACTGTAGCTCTCGGGAAAGATGTGTACCTGTTTGTTGATAGTCAATGTGCCTTGTATGCACTTCTGTCCTCCTCCCCTTCTGACTGTGATAAAGTCAATAAGTGCCTTAGTGCCCTTAGCCTGCTGGAGCGCTATGGTGCTACTGCACACTTCATCTGGGTGCCCTCACATGTTGGGCTGCCCCATAATGAAAAGGCAGACAGACTTGCTCGTGCTGCCTCTGATGATCTCAATGTACACCCAGGTGTTGAATACACCTATAATTATGTTGAGAATAGACTTAGATCCCTTGTTAGTGAGTCTGTTACCAATCAGCTTGCCTTGAGGTGTCAGGATGGTAGTCCCTCCAGCATTCACTATGCCCAGGTATCAAGTATCTGCACCCACACTTATGGTGGGCTTAGTGCATCCTATGATCTGGTGGTGACCCTGTACCTTGCTGCTTGTGTGCCAGGCCAGGGGGTCACACGTTCAAACACTATATATGTCCTGCAATGTTCTGCTATTAGTGCCTACCGCCCACAGGGCCACTGGGACCTGCCTGGGCTGGTGGGCTGGTTCATTAACAATAATGTTCTTTCAGCTGTACTTAGTGAGTATCCTGCATTTGCCCCTAGATTGTTGTCCATATGTACAGTCCCTTATGTCTGCTCCCTTGACTAAATCAAGGCCTTTATTTTTTTAGCACTTGTCCCATACCATTGTACTATCTTTTTAGTTTCCTGGTGCTACTGACACATGTATCCTTAGTTGTATAATCACACTCTGTACTGCCTGGGGGTTGGGATGGCATGCTCCTCCCTTCTCCTTTGTTGTTTTACTTGCAACAATAAACTATCAATCAATCAATCAACACTGTGGGTCTAGTTTACCTTTAGCTATAGGTTTCACGATCGCCGCTTTCTCACTCTCAGGGAAAGTCTTGTTTTCGATACTAGTGTTATCCATCACAGTCATAATATTGTTGTGCTGGAAGCTTCCCCCGGCGACCATAGGCCTCTAGAAGGCTCCCGGAGAAACGAGCAAAGGGGCGGGGAGCAAGGCAGGCCGTCCGGCGCGGCCAGGCGCCAGGCGGGAAGTGTTGCCAACTCGCATATATTTTTGCTACATGTTCTTGTATGATCTGAAATATACTGTAATATTCTAGACTGTACTGTTCTGGATATATATAGGAGAAGAGGGCAAGAGAGGGCCAGTCCCAGTGATAGTAAGCTAGTGGTAAGTGAAGAGTCAGAGTGAAGTGTACTACTAAGGAAGAACATTAAACTACAGAAACTGTGCAAAGTGTTTACATATCTCCCTCCCACGGAGTCTCATGACGGCGACACGGAACCCAAGTAACACGTCCGGCATAACAATATTTAAGAAATCACTAAAGTTTTCACTCTTAATGATATGTCACTTATCGGCAAGGGATCGTTATCACAGTAGGTACGTCAGTTTCACTTTGTGTATGATATAGTTTTCACTACAGCCACATCCATTTTTTGAAAGCTTGTTAACTTTATTTCAGGGACTGGGAGTTTCCACAGCGGATCCATGGTAACCGCGGTCGCCTCTAAAGTTCATGATAACTCTCAATTTTCTTGTCAAAAAACTCTAAAAACTTATATATTTGCCAGCACTTCATCCGAGAAACCATACGAGGTTTCAGGTTATCTCATTTATCACATTTACCGACATACAAGGGGTGCAGGTTATCTCATTTATATCATTTACTTATACAAGGTTTCAGGTTACCTCATTAATCACATTTACCGACATAAAAGAGGTTTAGGTTATTTCATTTTTCACATTTAATGACATACAAGAGTAGGCGGTGGCTGAGTGATTAGCGTGCGGGGCCAGCATTCATCACGACATGGACAATGTCGATTCGAATCCCCACGTACGCTACCACCTGGGATTTTTTAGTCACCGCCGAGTGGCTTAAGACTATACCCACAGGCTGTCCAGAAGACTACCTATCATCCCGCTTTCTAGAAGAAACCGCACAAGCGAATCAAAAATAAGTTCCAGAGGGCAGGATGAGCCAAGCATAACTAGCGCCACTATTAAAATTGCCTGCGCCATGACGGGCTTGGGCCGACCACAAGAAAGCGTACTGGCGCTATAGGCTGAGATGTAAACAAAACAAAAAGTTACCTCATTTATCAGATTTACCGACATACAAGGGGTGTAGGATACCTCATTTATCACATTTACCGACATACTAGGGGTGTAGGGTACCTCATTTATCACATTTACCGAGATACAAGAGGTACAGGTTATCTCATTTATCACATTTACTGACTTATAAGAGGTATAGGTTATCTCATTTATCACATTTACCGACATATACGGGGTTCAGGTTATCTCATTTATCACATTTACCGACATATACGGGGTTCAGGTTATCTCATTTATCACATTTACCGACATATACGGGGTTCAGGTTATCTCATTTCTCACATTTACCGACATACAAAAAAGGGGTTCAGGTTATCTCATTTCTCACATTTACCGACATACAACTTAAGGGGTTCAGATTATCTCATTTATCATATTTACCGACGTACAAGGGGTGTAGGTTATCTCATTTCTCACATTTACCGACATACAATTAAGGGGTTCAGGTTATCTCATTTATCACATTTACCGACATACAAGTGGTGTAGGCTATCTCATTTCTCACATATATCGACATGGAAGGGGTGCAGGTTATCTCATTTATCACATTTACCGACATACAAGGGGTGTTATATATATAGGTTATCTCATTTATCACATATACCGACATACAAGGGGTGCAGGTTATCTCATTTATCACATTTACCGACATACAAGGGGTGCAGGTTATCTCATTTATCACATTTACCGACATACAGGGGGGGGTATAGGTTATCTCATTTCTCACATTTACCGATATACAAGGGGTTCAGGATATCTCATTTATCACATTTACCGACATATAAGGGAGCAGGTTATAATTATCTCATTTGTCACATTTACCGACATACAAGGGGACCAGGTTATCTCATATATTTATCACATTTACCGACATACCTCATTTACCTCATTTACTGACATACAAAGGGTGCAGGAAGAAACTTTCATTTCAAGCAATTTTCAAATTCAAAACATACGTCAACATTCACTTTCAAAAAGATTAAAAAAAAAAATCAGGTGGGACATTTCGCGATAGGCAGTCGACAAAGACACGGTACCGTGTCGCAATGGACCGTATTGGCTATACAGGCAGCTCCACTCGTGGCCACTCAGTGAACTGTCAAAGCAGTACTTCCATAGAACTCAAGTTATGTACTAGAGTGCGTCTAAGGCTGCCTCCATGATACAAGGCCTTAATTGGTGCCACCACCGCTCCAAACCAACGACTGCACACACTTTACTCCTACCCAATTTCCTGACTACTATTTGACATGAAAAAAAAAAAAAAAAGATATCGGGTAGGAGTGAAGTGTGTGCAATCATCGGCTTGGGGCGACGGCGGTATCACGGCTGTGTATCCCTGAGACAGCCTCAGACGCACTCTAGTCTATAACTTGAACTCTATGGAAAATTCACCTTGGAGTTGAGTGGCCACATGTGGCGCTGCCTGTATAGCCAATACGGTCCATTCATCCACCCTTTGTTTGTAAACAAATCCCGCGCATGCGCAGATTTGATTGGGATGTCTTAGGATACGTGGATGGCAGATGACACCACACCGGGTAGGACACGTCGCAATGGGTTTAAGTTGGATAAGTTCAGGTTCAACAAAGACATAGGCAAGAATTGGTTTACCAAAAGTGATGGATGAGTGGAACAGTCGTAGAAGTCATGTGGTGAGCGCCAACACGATAGATACATTCAAGAAGAGGTTGGAAAAGTTCTTGGATGGGAGGGGTATGGGGCGTTAGTTTGGTGCCGTGGTAAGGGCGGCATGTTGCGCTGTCTCGCGAGACCTCCTTCCTCCTCCTCCTCTTGTTGCGGGGGGAGCCCGACGGGTAGGTGGGGGGGGGGGGGGTCGCCCTCCCCCCGGTTAAGAAGGTGGGGGGGGTCGAGGCCCCCCCTTTTAGCTTAGGTCTTGTTGGTTTACTGAAAAGGAACTGATGCTGCCGCCATTAGAGGGTGGTAACACTGCAGCAGAAAATGCATAACTGACAAATGGGGCAGGCCACTCGGTTACTGGAGTGAGCGGATGCCCACTACTGCAGCCCACACCACACTGTCATGGCGTCGTGTAACAATTAAGTCCCGCCAAGCAAATAAAGCGACTTTGCGCCTGCGCGTCTCGTTCACGATGCCTTACCAGGAATAAATAAATTAACGATCAATAATTATCGCTTAATTTTATAAATAAAGACGCTTATTGCAGTAACTATTTAGCAACGTGTATAAAAAAAAAATTGTAAGAAGTCCGCAGTCACTTGTTGCCATGACAACGTTGACCACTTTCTTTTCTGTAATCGGTGATCGGAAGTTAGTTTGTGAAGTTCCAATCTCCACAGTCCGATTACCTTTTACAAAGATGATCCAATCTTTGCATTCCGATCGCCAATTGCTGTTCCGATCAGATCGGAAGATCGGACGATCGGACTGATGATCGGAAGTGCCCAGCTCTGTCAATTTCACAGATGACTTGCACTAATTCAAAAGTATCCCACCTTTCTCATGCTTTTCTCCGAATCTTCTTAAATGAATTCGAAAGAAAGATCCCAACACCACCACCCCTTCTTGTCTCCCTCGGAACATGTAGACAGGTATGAGTTACTGGCGTCATCTCACGAATCTTGGAGACGTCGTAGTCATTTAGCCATGTTTCAGTTACCGCTAAAATGTCAAGATCCTTTTCTTCTCCGCCAGTTCTTCTCTCCCGCGCATTTGCTATCCATATACAGGGGCCTTGTCCGCCCTCGTATGGAGTATGCATCTCACGTGTGGGGAGGCTCCACTCACACAGCTCTTCTGGACAGAGTGGAGTCTAAGGCTCTTCGTCTCATCAGCTCTCCTCCTCCTACAGATAGTCTTATACCTCTTAAATTCCGCCGCGATGTTGCCTCTCTTTCTATCTTCTATCGATATTTCCACGCTGACTGCTCTTCTGAACTTGCTAACTGCGTGCCTCCCCCCCTCCCGCGACCCCGCTGCACACGACTTTCTACTCATGCTCATCCCTATACTGTCCAAACCCTCTATGCAAGAGTTAACCAGCATCTTCACTCTTTCATCTCTCACGCTGGTAAACTCTGGAACAATCTTCCTTCATCTGTATTTCCTCCTGCCTGCGACTTGAACTCTTTCAAAAGGAGGGTATCAAGACACCTCTCCTCCCGAAATTGACCTTTCTTTCGGCCACCTCTTTTGATTCTTTTTTGGGAGCAGCGAGTAGCGGGCTTTTTTTATTATTTTTTTTTTGTGTGCCCTTGAGCTGTTTCCTTTGTTGTAAAAAAAAAAAATCTAGAGTTTTATTTCCCACAGACTGAACATTTAGCAGACCACATTTTATCTTTGTATCTGAGGAATTAGTAGCCATTATCCGTTATGTTACGAATTCTCTCAATTTCAGTCTGAAAAACTACACAACACTGGTTATTCGCCGAGTGATTAACTTCAGACTTCTTGTACCTCACACAATTTATACATTTCCTCTCAGTCCCGGGGCAGTCTTTCGCTTTATGCTCTCCTGCACATTTATAACATACTGGGTTCTCACCATTGGCCATGGCAGTGCATTTAGACTCAATATGACCATATCTCTGACAATGATAACATATTATTGCATGGTATCTGTCTCTCACAGTATACACCCACCATTCAAGTTTTAATCTATCATGGTGCTTGTAGATTAGGTCTCTAACAATTGGGTCACATTTCAGGATATAATGCGCTGTGCCACCGGCAGCAGGCTTACTAAAAAAAAATTCAATTTTCTCCTCAACTTGTGGAATCGAGTGTTGGAACTCATTTCTTTTAAGCAGTATCTCAATTATCTTATCCCCAGCCTCCTCCTTATGCACATTACAAATCATGATCTTTGGCCTCAGTTTTCCCACACTTTTAGTACTGACTTTCTCCACAGATTGCAATTAATTCGCCCGCTTAGTGCGGCAGCTCCAGCGCTTAGCCTCGGCGCTATTTTAAGCAGAAAACTTAACGATTCTTTGCCGTAAAGTGCACTTAGCGATTGTAAGAATGTTTGTGTATACCGCCCCTGGTGCCCATTAATTACGAGACACACTTATTGTCTTGGGCAACTTCAGTGCAGTTACTGGCACAATGAGAGTTGACTACAAATTGTATGTTGGTCCCATGTAAGTAGAAAGGGTGGAGTCAACCTTAGTACCTGTCCTGGGAAGCTGCTCAACTGTCATTTTTTTCCCTCAAGATGGCAGATACTTAATTGTCATGTGTCAGGTGTTAGTCAAGTCAGGCTCGTCACATTCCACATTTCACATGCCGAGTGCTCATAAGAACATAAGACCGTAAGGAGTCTGCAAGAGGCCGGTTGGCCTATACAAGGCAGCTCCTGTACACTCAACCCCACCTTACTTCACCATCTTTGGCTTTATCTAACCTCTTCTTGAATGTATCTACGGTATTGGCACCCATAACATGGCTCCCAAGCCTGTTCCATTCGTCCACCACTCTATTGGTGAACTAATTCTTGCCTATGTCTTTGTTGAATCTGAATTTGTCTAACTTAAAACCATTGCTACGCGTCCTACCTGGCCCTTTTACTATCAAAATCTTATTGACATCCCCTTTATTAAAGCCCTTCATCCATTTATAGACTTCGATCAAGTCTCCTCGCAACCTTCGCCTTTCTAGAGAGTGTAGATTTAACTGCTTCAGCCTGCCTTCATAAGGCAAGTTTCTCACCCCCTGAATCATCTTTGTCATCCTCCTCTGTACTGATTCTAACATCTTGATATCCATTCTATAGTAGGGGGACCAGAACTGAACTGCATTATCGAGATGAAGTCTAACTAGTGCTAAGTAAAGTTTGAGGATGACTTCAGCGCTCCTATTGCTTACGCTCCTTGAGATGAAACCAAGTACTCTGTTTGCCCGATTTTTAGCCTGAATGCATTGAGCCCTAGGACGGAGGTCAGCGCTCACTAGGACTCCTAAGTCTCTCTCATGCCCAGACCTGCTTAGAGGAGTGCCATTTAAGGAGTAATTGTGTGATGACACTATCGGTACTGGGCCCCGCTCAAAGTGTCGGAAGATTAACGGTACCGTCAGTGCCGTTTGGGTTCCCAGTGCCGGCACTTATAGGGACACGCTCGCCCGCCATGCTTGGCTGTGTGGTGTTGGTCCCGGCTGTGCGACTCGCTGAATGTCCATCTTCCCGCCATTTTGTCCTGCTTGATGTTTCCATCCTCCCGTTCGGCTCCATTATTTTATTAACTTATCTATTAGATAATTCTTCTTGTCCGATTCTTTTTTTTTATAGTTTTTCTAATATATATATATATATATATATATATATATATATATATATATATATATATATATATATATATATATATATATATATATACTGTTATCGTTATTAAACTATGAGTCCATCCATAGTAACTATATATATGCTAATTTCTATCGAAAAATAAATATTCACTTCATTCAGTGGAGAGAGCTAGAGAGAGAGAGAGAGAGAGAGAGAGAGAGAGAGAGAGAGAGAGAGAGAGAGAATCTCCGAGATATCCAGTCAGGCACTCAGTCTCAGCCTCACGCGTGTGAGGAAGAAATGAGGGACACCATGAGCGACTGGCTAGTATTGGTACCGGTACCGAGCAGTCTGGTACCGTACCGTACCGTATAGCTGGTACCGTTAGTACCGGTACTGGTACCGGTATATACCTGCCCACCCCTAGATTGGAGAGGAAGAAGGCATTAACACCGGTGAGGGCCGCCGCGATGCTCGGCGGCCGCCTTACCCGTTTTTTGGCCACGAGCATCCTGGTTGGCAGGTTCTTGCCTCGGGGCCGAATTTGGCGTGGCAGTAGGAGAGCTGCTCCTTGAACTTCTTCTTGGGCCTTTGCTGGTCTGATTGTGGCCGCGGGGCGCGATACTGTTGTGCAAGGTAAAAACATCCTTCGGACAGGTAAAATCATCCCCCCCTAACGCTGGCTCTTAAATTTGCGCTTCTGAGTGCGGGTGTGTGTGACGTCAGAGCGTGGGTAGGAGAGGTTGCAGAGCTAACAGCGGCATAGTCTCAGACTTGACCCCGTGACGTGCAGTGACTTGCAGGACATGCATGGGGAACTTCTCTACACACATACAGCACATACAGCATATGACAAGAGACCAAAAAAATAAAAAAATAAAAAAAAAAATATATATATATATATATATATATATATATATATATATATATATATATATATATATATATATATATATATATATATATATATATATATATATATATATATATATATATATATATATATATATATATATATATATATATATATATATATATATATATATATATATATATATATATATATATATATATATATATATATATATATATATATATATATATATATATATATATATATATATATATATATATATATATATATATATATATATATACCAATTCTGTTGACAATGAAAAGAATAAATAACCTGCTCGACACAGAAATAAATCAAGACAACGGGAGCTCCGTTGAATGAAGAAGCTCACCCACATCCAAGACTCAGACCTATACCACTCTGACGTCACGGGTATGGGCGGAGTTACATATACCACTCTTTGACGTCACGGGTATGGGCGGAGTTTGGTACCTTTCCTGCGCGATTGAGGGGGAATGATTTTACCTGTCGGTAGACTATATTTACCTAGCTGTTGCGCCGGTGTTTGTCGGGTTCTCTGTGGTAGGCGGTGTGCTGCAGCGACGTCGACCTCGTCATCCTGGAATGATGGTGGAGTGTCGGAAGGCACGGCGTTGATGCGGCGGGTTGAAGCCGTGAGTGGGTCGACTAGGAGGTCTACCTGTTGCTGCAGGTCATTCTCGTCGATTTCCTCCGCGGTGGGAAGGCAGCGCGGATGGATTCGGGGATGCGGAGGAGCCACAGTGTCCACAGCAGGTCTAGATGTCGAGACGTCCCGTCGGTGGCTGGAGGGAGCCGTTCTAGGGCTCGCATCTCGAGGAGGGTGTCGGAAGGTTTCTGGTCGTCAAGGGGTTGTTGTGAGAGCTGGAGGAGCCATGACATTCGCCCAGCTATGGAAGGTGTAAAACGCTGAAATAGGTAGGTTTTCAGAGCGTCGTATTTGATGGCGGCGTCGCCCTTGGCTTCCAACCATTCCGAGATGAGTGGAAAAAGTTCGTCTGGGAGAGCTAAGACGTGGTCTGCCCGTGAGGTTGGGTTGCTCACTCTTTTGAGGCGGAATTGTACTTCTGCTCGCCGGAACCAGATATTTTTATTTTTTTTACAGAAAAGGAGACAGTTCAAGGGCGTGAAAGGGTGAAAGGTGTGCTCCTGAATAGAGTACAAAGGACTGGCCAAAAAGAGAGGTCAATTTCGGGAGGAGAGGTTTCTAGATACCCTCCTCTTGAAAGAGTTCAAGTCGTAGGCAGGAGGAAATACAGATGAAGGAAGATTGTTCCAAAGTTTACCAGCGTGAGGGATGAAAGAGTGAAGATGCTGGTTAACTCTTGCACAAGGGGTTTGGACAGTATAGGGATGAGCTTGATTAGAAAGTCGCGTGAGGCGAGGCCGCGGGAGGGGAGGAGGCATGCAGTTAGCAAGTTCAGAAGTGCAGTCAGCGTGAAAATATCGATAGAGGATAGAGAGAGAGGCAACATCGCAACGGAATTTAAGAGGTAGAAGACTATCAGTAAGAGGAGGAGAGCTGATGAGACGAAGAGCCTTAGACTCCACTCTGTCCAATAGAGTTGTGTGAGTGGAGCCCCCCGACGCGTGAGATGCATACTCCATACGAAGGCGGACAAGGCCCCAGTATATGGATAGGAACTGTGTGGGGAAGAAGAACTGGCGGAGACGATACAGAACGCCCAACCTCGAGGAAGCTTATTTAGTGAGAGAGGAGATGTGAAGTTTCCAGTTAAGATTTTGAGTTAAGGATAGACCGAGGATATTTCGTGTTGAAAAAGGTGACAGCTGAGTGTTGTCGAAGAATAGGGGATAGTTGTTTGGAAGATTGTGTCAAGTTGATTGGTGGAGAAATTGAGTTTTTGAAGCATTGAAGGACACAAGGTTCCTTCTACCCCAATCGAAAATGATAGCAAGGTCTGAGGTTAAGCGTTCTGCAGTTTCCAGTCTGGAGCCATGTACTTCCTGTTGGGATGGTATTCTATTGAAAGAAGTTGAATAATGCAGAGTGGAATCGTCGGCGTATGAATGGACAGGACAGTTTGTTATAGAAAGAAGATCATTGATAAATAACAGGAAGAGAGTGGGTGATAGGACAGAGCCCTTTGGAACACCAGGTTTAGGGGAAGAACAATGACCGTTTATCACCGCAGAGATTTAACGGCCGGAAAGGAAACTGGAGATAAAGGAATAGAGAGAGGGATAGAATCCGAAAGAGGGCAGTTTAGAAAGCAAAGACTTGTGCCAGATTCTATCGAAGGCTTTCGATATGTCTAGCGCAACAGAGAAAGTTTCACCGAAACGGCTAAGAAAGGATGACCAAGAGTCAGTTAAGAGAGCTAAAGGATCGCCAGTAAAACGCCCCTTGCGGAACCCATACTGGCGATCAGATAGAAGGTTAGAAGTGGAAAGGTGCTTTTGAATCTTCCGGTTAACGATTGATTCAAAAGCTTTAGATAGACAGGAAAGTAAAGCTATAGGACGTAGTTTGAGGGATTGGAACGGTCACCCTTCTTAGGCACAGGCTGTACGAAGGTGTACTTCCAGTAGAAAGGGAAGATAGATATTCATAGGCAGAGGCGAAAGAGCTTGAGCAGGCAGGGTGTCAGCACGGAAGCACAGTTTTTAAGGACAATAGGAGGTTCTCCATCAGGTCCATAAGCCTTCTGAGAGTTGAGGCCAGAGAGGGCATAGAAAACATCATTATGAAGAATCTTAATAACAGACATAAAGGAGGCAGAGGGGGGATGAGTAGGAGGAATATGCCCAGAATCGTCCAGGGTGGAGTTCTTACAGAAAGTTTGAGCGAAGAGTTCAGCCTTAGAGATAGATGAGACAGCGGTGCTGCCGTCAGGGTTAAGGAGAGGAGGGAAAGAGGAAGAAGTGAAGTTGGAGGAGATATTTTTGGCTAGGTGCCAGAAGTCACGGGAAGAATTAGAAAAAGCAAGGTTTTGACATTTTCTATTTATGAAAGAGCTTTTAGTAAGTTGAAGAAAAGATTTGACACGGTTCCTGGCAGAAATATACAGATCATGGTTAGCAGGAATGCGAAGGCTTTGGTACCTTTTGTGAGCTGCCTCTCTATCTTTAATAGCACGAGAACAAGCATGATTAAACCAAGGCTTTTTGGCATGAGGAGTAGAGAAAGAAAGTGGATTGTATGCCTCCATTGCAGAGAAAATCACCTCTGTGATGCGCTGGACACACACAAAGGGGTCTCTCTCCTGGAAGCAGTAATCATTCCACGGGAAATCGGAAAAGTATATCCTCAGGTCGTCCCACCGAGCTGAAGCAAAATGCCAGAAACATCGCCTCTTCGGTGGGTCCAGAGGATGTACAGGAGCAATAGGACAGGATACAGAAATATGGTTGTGGTTGGAGGAGCCCAACGGAGAGAACAGTTTGACTGAGTAAGCAGAAGGGTTAGAGGTAAGGAAGAGGTCTAGTATGTTGGGCCTGTCTCCAAGACGGTCGGGAATACGTGTAGGGTGCTGAACCAACTGCTCTAGGTCGTTGAGGAGAGAAAAGTTGTAGGCTTGTTCACCAGGCGGGTCAGAGAAAGAGGATGAAAGCCAAAGTGTGCGCCAAATGTGTGTCGATCGTAGAGAAGGTCGGTAGCTTGACTTATGCGGCTGCGGCTGGGTTGGGTTGGGAGGGGGTATCCATTGTGACGAGAGGCGAGGGAGCAGCTTGCGTCACTCCGGGGTCACCAATGTAGTGGGTGCTACTCCGGGCAGTACAACTTCTTAGTTCAGGAGAGAGAGAACCAAACACGGTGATGTTCTGACAGCAACTAATTTATTAGCGATATATATATATATATATATATATATATATATATATATATATATATATATATATATATATATATATATATATATATATATATATATATATATATATATATTTACAGCTATTTACAGGGGGTTACAGGATCAGCATGGATCTAGCGCATAGAGTCGTGATTGGGTTTTTAGCGAAGTCCGCTACAGTGGCAAAGACAGTAAATCAGATCCTTGTTAGTACTCGTTGGAGGATCCTCCAGAACAGTAAGGTAGCCTACTGAGTTCTTTGCGATGTACCATAGACATATTGTTTCAAAACTGAGATGCGTCCTAGAACATTTCAAGATGCAGTCCTCCGGGGTTCCATCTCGAGAAACTGAGGGACCTGGCATGTTCTCAGCAGAGGTGGGCGCGGTACTGAAAAATCAGTTGTGCGGTTGCGGTTGTGCGGTACTTTTTCCGGAGTAGTGCGGTTGCGGTAGTGCGGTTCCATTTTTTTCTTTTTCAGTGCGGTACGCAGTGTGCGGTACTGCGGTAGCGGTAGTCAAAATAAAAAAAAAATCTTCAGTGCCTATCCTTTTTTTTGTGGTCAATACTGCAACTTTCCGAGGGAGGAGGGAGGGGACACGGAAGGGGGAAGAGGAGAGATCAGCGTCATGTGAGAGAGGAGGAAGTCGGGGGTGGGAAGGAAGGAAGGAAGGAAGGGTGGTGCGACCTTGAATAACAGCTGCAGTAGCCAGGGAGGAAAGGTAGGGAGGATATGGGGGAGTGAAGGGGAAGGGGAGGAAGGGGAGGTATTCTCCGGCGTTTGAGCGAAAACGAAAGATTACTAATATAGGAAATTCATGACGGGAACAGTGTGAAACATTATTCAAACTGGTAAACATATTGAAACAAAACACGTCAACTAGTAATAGCGAGACATTGACCGTGGGAAATCTCTAAGCACTGGCATCTCAGGCCTCAGCGAAGCAACCACGTGGAAAAATAATAATAATAATAGTAATGATAATAAATTCTTCTTCTTCTTCTTATTATTATTATTATCATCAAACAATATTGATCTTGACTACATTGAAGAGAGAGAGAGAGAGAGAGAGAGAGAGAGAGAGAGAGAGAGAGAGAGAGAGAGAGAGAGAGAGAGAGAGAGAGAAAATAGAGAACTTACAATGAAATTAAAATACAGATATAGTATGTTATGCATCAAAGAAAACTTTGTACGGGACATGGACGGCGATCATGTCATCGTCAGAGGCAGTCATGGCGCGCCGCCGTGGGTTGAGTGACGAAAATATTTACTCTGAGTTATTCGCGTTTGGTATTGAGGATATGTTATCAACTTATCAGACATGTCTGATGATGATTCAGAAACTAATAAAAACTATGTAAAACCGTCATTTAATATGCACTAACGAGAGGCAACGCCAACATATATAAGGTGGGTTTAAAAAAAAATTCACTTTGCTAAACTATGTTTTGCATGTTTTTCCATTATCTTACAATTGGTTAGGATATTTTAGGCTAAAAAAAAAAAAAAAAAAAAATCGTTCGGCACCACGGACGGGTCCGGGGTTGAAATGGCCGGCACCGCGCGGGTTAAAGAAGACTCGCAGTGTAGTAGTTTAGTCTGTCAATTTAGTATTTAATTTTGAGCAATAACTGAAAAGTCAGAATGATTGAATCACTGATTCTCATGACTGATACCGATTGACTAATTGAGTCCGATTCACTGTAAAAAAAAAAAAAAAAAAATGTGAGCATGCCGCGCTGCAAATGTCATCTTCAATAGTTTTCCAAGTACCGCAAAAAAGTACCGCAGGATTTTTTAGTGCGGTCCGCGGTAGTGCGGTATTTTCAGAAATTTTGCGGTAGTGCGGTACTTTTTTGTGATGCGGTACTGCCGCACTACCGCATTAAGTACCGCACTTGCCCACCTCTGATTCTCAGGAGTATGCATTGGCAATTTCAAATCGGTTTGAGGTGCTTGGTACTCTGGAGGACCCTGAAGAGCAATGGAATACCTTTCAATGTATAACTCTTTATAGCTGCCAAGGAATGCAGTGGAGAGCGTCCAAGGTCTAGGAGCGGAGTTGCCTCGAGTGAGACACAGGATGAGGAGGAGGAGGAGGAGGTAGTCCTCGAATTACGGTGGAGTTTGGTGCCGATGGGCAGGTCGTAAGTCAAAATTCACATTAAAAACTAAACTAAAATATTATTCGAATGCGGATGAAGCAGCAAACCCACGTGACCTCAGTCATGGGATGGTGGGATGTAGCCCAAGGTGCCCTGCGGCCCACCACAGCTGAAGTCATAATAAATTAAGTCTTTATGCTCTTTTCCTTCTGGGAGGCTTTACTTCACTTAACCCTCCTTAAGGTCACTAAGAGACAGTTGATTATAACCTACAGCTAACCTCCTACGGGGGAGTGGGGGGGGTTCAGCTTCCCTCGATCCCTTTGTGTTTGCACAATTCATGTTTTTGCGCTACTCTGCCATCTGCGTCGTCACCATGGGTTTGCACTCTCCTCTATTATTTTCACACTTGTTTTTAGCTCAATCGCTATGTTGTTTCCTACATTTTTCAAAGATATTTCCAGATTAATAGATATGTGAGTATATAATAACTTCCTTACCGCCTGGCTGGCAAACTCCAAGGCTGGAGCTTATTTTCTTTCCGTAAACACAGAAAGAGTTGTGTATAGATAATCTAATGGAGATAGCAACACACACACACACACACACACACACACACACACACACACACAATATTTACCTACTTCTACATGTAGGCTACACGTATTCTTGGTTGCTTTTGTTTGATTTCGGTAGAGGGCGCTACTGTAGCGACATTCAAGATTTGCCATTGGATCACCCATCCTTGCATTTGTGGCGGCTCTCGCCATAAACCCTATCACGAGGCGAGGGACGGTGAGGTGGACCTGCTTGGTCATCCTTGCTTTAGGCTGCCTCGCTGCGGTTAAGTTGACCGCTGGGTTGCTCGCCAGTGTCCTGCTACGGGGTGCTACTGGGCGCCTGCCCGGGGGGCCCGTGTCTCCGTCGCTGCTCGCCGGTTGATACCCGTGGCTGTGGCGGCGGCGGAGGCGTCCCCACACCCGCCCCGAGTTTCATCGCTCGTCCCGTCCTACAGGGCCGCATTTTTGCAAAGGCCCTGTCCTCTTTTCAGGGGTAAATCTTTAAAGCCGAAGCTAATGTGATACTAGGGGATAAAAAATAAAAAAATCAGTTTCTGTCAGATCACCACAGTGTTTCTTTCTTCCTTCCCTGAACTTAGAAATTAGACTGCCTGAAGTAGCACCCGCTACACATCCTAGAATCATTGGGTGAGACTGTCCCATGAAGTAAAGTTCGTTTACATGAGCCGTGCTGGTATTAAAATAAAAAAAAGTTTAGTGAACAGTTTTCAAATGTTACCAATAAATTTGTTTACCTATAGGTCATCAATTGCATTGGCAAGAGTTTTGTATTTATTTTGTGATGTTGGCAAGAAGTTTAGTTAAATGCCTGCGTCGCAGCATTCTACCATCCAAAGCTTTTACGATAGTATTCGTGGGAAGACTGACCCTGTCATTGCGGGTCATTTGTAATGCATGAGTCTTATTCTGTAAACTGTTTTTGTCATCCAACTTAATTGTCGTCATATACTGATACATAATTTTATATAACATGTCTCGTGAATTTTCCGATTTCTTATAATGGAAGAAAGGTAGGCTTACATGAGAACACAAAACGCAAAACTCGACAGTCGTCGGTCAATCAATCAAGAAATATGTGTAAACTGTCTTGTCACGTTACTCCTGACTGATTTCAACAATTTTCTTGCATTTGGTCTGTTTATAATGTCAACCTTATCAATATTTTATGTGGAGACTCAGGGTGTTCCTCCAAAAACACAATAGACAAATACCGCGAGGCAGATACCCATAATGCAAGAGTATTGACTTGAACCGAGACGGGAGGGCGAAGCGGCACGAAGGTTCCCGCGGCCCCTCTTGTCAGTAGGTGCCTGCTGGCCAAGGTTGTCACATAGGGGTGTGCTGCCCTCAGGCTTTAAGCTCCTCAGTGAACCACGGTGCACGTCCACGTTGAACCAAAAATAAGAGTACATCACAGCGAATCGTGTGTAGGTGTGTAGTGACGAAGCAAGTAAACCGAGGAAAACCTAAGTGAAGGAAACCAGTTGGCGTGTAAATTAGCGGGTCAGCAGGTAGGTAAGCAGCAACACTGTGTTGTTTGGGCGCCAGCATGCCTGCCGTGTGTGTGTGTGTGTGTGTGTGTGTGTGTGTGTGTGTGTGTGTGTGCTTATTTTATTTGTAATTCTATAGGGCGAGTCAAGTTCTTTGTCGCGTATTAAATAATTCTATTATATATCCTTGTTTTTATGTGTTTGTCATTTTTCACTTCTTTCTTCCATAAATATAATCACTTGTCGCCTTTACAGAATTCGTATTTTATTCACGCAGTCAGAATGTTAATACTAGGGTTTGTATATGATCAGTTGTGATGTTTATCGGGAATCTCGGAATGAACATAAGGTGTAGCTACTGATTATTGCATATCAACTCGTCATTACCTTGGTAAAGGTCATATCAGGAACTTAAAATTCATTGTCTTGGACTATCAGCAAGTAGATTTTAAGTGCCTTTGCTTCAAGCTTTCAAACTTTAATTTTACATTGTCTTTGTTCCACTAGCAACATAATACAACCACTATTTTTATGGGATAACTTTGTAAGCATATCACCAATAGCAATTTCATAACTTTTTGGAGTTAGTATAAAGTCTAAAATACACTGACATAATTCACATGTACTGATGCCATGTAGTTCAAGCCATCGTATTCGCTTCACAGTCATGCCAATTGGGACCAAGAACGTGTCCCTGGTTGTGGGTGTTTCTGGTTGACGAGTTATCGACTTAGCAGCGGTCAATAAGAGGGTTAGTGTGGGCGGCAAACACACACACACACACACACACACACACACACACACACACACACACACACCATTAGACTTCATGCATTATATATTATACATAATCATGTGCATTATAATTTGATTCACAACTCGAATTTTATGTAATATCTGTTCATCTTGATTCGAACGTGTCTAAGCTTGTTGCCTGGAGAGAGAGAGAGAGAGAGAGAGAGAGAGAGAGTGTTCATGTGTCCAATGATTTTAGTAGAGGGTCTGGTATATTAGTAGGGAGTGATCCTTTCATCTGAATAACAAACGTAGCGACACATTACGTTTTCTGCGAGGTCTTCCATTCTGAATTCAGAGAAAACCACTACTTTATTAATGCTGAAGCTGAAATATAGGTCAGCACTGGAAGACGAATCACCCTAACCGTTGAAGGGATTTGTCTTCAATGATGACCTATACACCACCTTCGTAGCTCCTACGAATATAGGCCACCTGATCAGTGGACGCATAATTAAATTTAACCTATTAACGTTTTCTGATTTCCAAGTGTTCTGTTGTGTAATTTCGGCTCGATTTTGGGCTTGAAATTATCCCTTTTACGCTAGTAGCTCAATATAACTCGATTCTTTTCAGCATTTGCCATTTGAAGCATGTGTTTTAGGACACAGACAAAATATGTTTCGAACTATATATAATGTAGCAAGTGATAAATATGATAATGCTGTAAAAATGGATGCGAACAGTAAGGCCGTAGTAACCATTTTGTAGTGTGTATCTCAGTAAATCACACCTAGATACGGTACATCATTATATACCACGAGAGTTTTTTTTTTATAAGGGAAGGCCTTCCGGAGTATACTGACAGCCGGTGATCACTGGCAACTCAGAAGTTTGTAGAGAAGTGATTTTATCATTTTCTCACTATTAATGTCATGTCAGGTAGTCAGTTTGTCAATACACCCAAATAATTTAGTTTTTTGGTGTTGGTAACAGCACAAAAGAAGTTGGGGCATACGCTATAGCTGCGCGTGGCCGTGGTCCTCATCTCAGACGCATGGCGTTAGAACCTGTGGAGTAAAAAAACATTACCCTGAAACAGAGGGCCAACGTGATATCTGGGTTACAACAGTTCACCTTCCCCAGGTTTCTCTATAGGCACCCCTTTATAGACCAGCCCGGAAGGGAGGATGAGCAGCTGGATGGGTTGCACGCCGACTGCCGGGATTCAAACCCGGGTCAGCGGATACGTATCTAGGCACGTTAACCACTGCACCACGAAAGCCGCAATCTACATCTAAGTTAGAACCTATAAGTGTAGAGCACTAGAAGCCATTTTAGTTAATGATATTGCAAGAAAGCTAGGAGCGTGGCTGCGAGATTGGTGTCGAAAACTGTGGTAACGTAAGGAGATTTGTGCTTGTAATGCTGTGAGGGCTAAGAGCTGCCTTAGGTATTGGTAAATCTGCAGGTATTGCTACAAGTAGTTTCTGGTTTTATAAACAATAGTGTTAAAAACAGTTTCTGGTGTTAACATCAGCACAGGATAGGTTGAAATGTTTTAGTGTTGGTAATGCCGTATATCTGAGGTCTTTTCATCCTCTTCTGAACATTGCAGGGACGGCTCGGATTTTTTTTTTTTTTTTAGTTGGGCAAACACTGTAGCTGTGCGTGACCCCCGTATTTTCATCTCCGTTGCATTGGCCCTAAAGCCTGTGGTGGATTAATGCCCATCACACACAGGGTCACGCAGGGCCAGTGTGACATCCGGGTTACCACAGTTTACCTTCCTCAGGTTTCCCAAGATACACTATACACCCTGGCCCTCGGATTCATAGTTAGGTATTCTGGCCACTTCACTTTGGTTTAGGCAACATTACTTGGAAGGCTAGGAGCTTTTTCTTTTTTATGTTGGTGATACTATAGACAGATTTTTTAAAATTTGTTTATTTATTTATTTATTTATTTATTTATTTATTTATTTATTTATTGCGTTTGAAATACTACAGGAAGGTTGAGAACATTTTTCTTTAATTCGTAACTGCAGGGCGAAGTATGATCTGTTTATATATATATATATATATATATATATATATATATATATATATATATATATATATATATCTATATATATATATATATATATATATATATATATAAATGGCGACACCAAGAGGATTTAAATGCATATTTTGCCGTCATATTGTTTCAGGCCTACGATATTTTCTGTGGCTCTCTAAAATTGAGGGAAAGGTTGTGGAAGGCGAGGGGTAGGTTGTGGGATGGTCGAGGAATAGGGTGTGAGGATGGTTGTGGGGAGTTGAGAAGGAGGTTGTAGGGGGCAAGGAGGAGGTTGTGAAGGTTGAGGTAGAGGCTGTGGAGGTCGAGGAGGAGGAGGCTGAGAAGCTGTTGGGGTTGAGAAGCAAGTTGATGATGTCGACGAGGAAGTTCTGTAAGTCGTGAAGAAAGTTCTGGAGATTGTGTAAGATGTTCTTGGGAATAAGGAAGATGCTGTGGACGTTCAGGAGAAAGCCCTAGAGGTCAAGGAATAGTTTATGGAGGTCGAGGAAGAGGTTATGGAGATGTAGGAGAAGATTAGTGAGCTCGATGAAGATAATATGGAGGTCGGGGAGGAGGCCATGAATGTCAAGGAATAGGTTTTGGAAGTCAAGAAAAATGGTTGCAGAGGTCGTAGAGGAGATTCTGGATGTGGAAGAAAAGATTGTGTAGGTCGAGTAAGAGTTGTGGAAGTCGAGAAGGTTCTGAATATCAAAAAAGAGGTTATGGAGGTCGAGATAATTTTGTGAAGGTCGAGAAGAATTGTTTTGAGGTCGAGGAGGAGGTTGTGAAGGTCAAGCAAAATGTTCGGGACATTAAAAAACGAAGCTTTAGAGGTAAAAGAGAAGATTCTTGAGGCGAAAGGTAGGTTCTGGAAGTCGAAAAATTGTGAAGCTCAATAAAAAGGTTATGGGGGTTGAGGAGATCGTGGGTGTGGAGGCATACCATGCCTGACGCACGAAGCGACGAACATCTTCAACCTGGAAATGTCACCGTCATTTATTTGACCTCCATAGGTGTAACTCTGTAAGTAAAAAAATGAAGTGTTTTGTGTTGGCATCTTTACAAGGAAAGCTAGGGACTTTTTTTCTGCGTTTTGTAACAGAATAGAAGGCTAGATAAGCGCTATGTAGTATTTTCTTGTATAGTGCAGATAACTATACACTATAATATTAATAATTATAATAATAATAATGATAATAATAATAATAATAATAATAATAATAATAATAATAATAATAATAATAATAATGAGAAAAATAATAATGATGATAATAATAATAATAGCAATAATAATAATAATAATGATAATAATAACAACAATAATAATGATGATGATGATGATGATAATGATAATGATAATGATAATAATAATAATAATAATAATAATAATAATAATAATAATAATGTATAATAATACGAGAGCAAGCGTGATTGAATCAAGGCTTTTTAGCATGAGGAGTAGAGAATGTACGTGGAATGTGAGCCTCCATCAATCACCTCAGTAAAGAGGTAGGCACAAACATAAATAAATTATTATTATTATTATTATTATTATTATTATTATTATTATATAGAGAAAGCAAGGTTGTTTCACTTTATATTCATGAAAGAATTTTTGGTGAGTCAAGGAGTAGATTTGGCACGTTTTCGGGCAGAAATATAAAGATCATGATTGGCAGAAGTATTATTATACTCCTACCAATCATGATCTTTATATTTCTGCCTGAAAACGTGCCAAATCCACTCTTTGACTCACCAAAAATTATTTCATGAATATAAAGTGAAACAACCTAGCTTTCTCTATATAATTATTTTTCCAGAGACTTCTGGCATCTAGCCAAAGACATATCTAATGATTTTACTTTTTCATCTTTCCCACCTCTCCATAGTCCTGGTGGCAGCACAGCTGTTATCTTCTGTCTCTAAAGCTGAACTCTTCGCTCAAACTTTCTCTAAAATTCCACTATGGACGATTCAGGGCATATGCCTCCTACTCCTCTGACTACTACTCTGACTCAAGTACCTTAAAAATGATGTTTTCTATGACCCCCTCTCTGGCCTCAATCCTTAGAAGGTCAAGAAGGTCACGATGGAGTGCCTCCTAGTGCTCTTAAAAACTGTGCTGTCGTTCTTACACTGCCTGGTCAAACTCTTTCGTTTCTGCGTTTCAAAATCAACCTTTCCTTCCTGCTCGAAGTACGCTTACATACAGACTGTACCAAAGAGCAGTTGGTCCAGCACCCTACACGTATTCCCGACCGTCTTGGAGACAGGCCCAACATTTTAGACCTCTTCCTTACCTCAAACCCTTCTGCTTACTCTGTCAAACTGTTGTCTCCGTTGGGCTCCTCCGATCACAACCTTATTTCTGTATCCTGTCCTATCGCTCCTGTACACCCTCTGGACCCACCGAAGAGGCGATGTTTCTGGCATTTTGCTTCAGCTCGGTGAGACGACCTGAGGATATACTTTTCCGCTTTCCCGTGGAATGATTATTGCTTCCAGGAGCGAGACCCCTCTGTGTGTGCTCAGCGCATCACTGAGGTGATTGTCTCTGGAATGGAGGCATACATTCCACGTACTTCCTCTACTCCTCACGCTAAAAAGACTTGGTTTAATCACGCTTGTTCTCGTGCTGTCAGTGATAGAGAGGCAGCTCACAAAAGGTACCAGAGCCTTCGAACTAATGCTAACCATGAACTTTACATTTCTGCCCGGAATCGTGCCAAATCTATTCTCCGATTTACCAAAAACTCTTTCATCAATAGAAAATGCCAAAACCTTGCTTTCTCGAACTCTTATCGTGACTTCTGGCATCTAGTCAAAAACATCTTCATCTTCACTTCTTCATCTTTCCCTATACTCCTCAGTCCATCTATCTCTAAGGGTGAACTCTTCTCTCAAACTTTTTTCTAAAAACTCCACTCTGGACGATTCTGGGCATATTCCTCCTAGTCATCCCCCCCTCTGACTCTCTTATGCCTGTTATAAAGATTCTTCAAAATTATGTTTTCTATGCCCTCTCTGGCCTCAATCCTCAGAAGGCTTATGGACCTGATGGAGTGCCTCCTATTGTCCTTAAAAACTGTGCCTCCGTGCTGTCACTCTACCTGGTCAAACTCTTTCGCCTCTGCCTGTCAACATCTACATTTCCTTCCTGCTGGAAGTATGCCTTTTATACAGCCTGTGCCTTAGAAGGGTGACCGTTCCAATCCCTCAAACTACCGTCCTATAGCTTTACTTTCTTGTCTATCTAAAGCTTTTGAATCAATCATTAACCAGAAGATTCATAAGCACCTTTCCACTTCTGACCTATCTGATCGCCAGTATGGGTTCCGCAAGGGGCGTTCTACTGGTGATCTCCTTGCCTTCCTAACTGACTCTTGGTCATCTTCTCTTAGCCGTTTCGGTGAAGCCTTTGCTATTGCGCTGGACATATCAAAAGCTTTTGATAGGGTCTGGCAAAAATCTTTGCTTTCCAAACTACCCTCCTACGGTTTCTATCCTTCTCTCTGTACCTTTATCTCCAGTTTCATTTCTGACCGTTCTATTTCTGCTGTGGTAGACGGTCACTGTTTTTCCCCTAATCCGATTAACAGTGGTGTCCCACAGGGTTCTGTCCTATCTCCCACTCTCTTTCTGTTGTTCATTGATGATCTTCTTTCCAAACCGAACTGTCCTATCCCTTCTTACGCCAATGACTCCACTCTGCATTACTCAACTTCTTTTAATAGAAGACCCACCCTACAGGAACTTAACGATTCAAGGCTGGAGGCAACAGAACGCTTAGCCTCAGACCCTACTATTATTTCCGATTGGGGCAAGAGGAACCTGGTGTCCTTCGACGCCTCAAAAACACAGTTTTTCCACCTATCCACTCGACACAATCTTCCAAATAACTATCCCCTATTCTTTGACAACACTCAGCTATCACCTTCTTCAACACTAAACATCCTCGGTCTATCCTTAACTCAAAATCTCAACTGGAAACTTCATATCTCATCTCTTATTAAATCAGCTTCCTCGAGGCTGGGCGTTTTGTAACGTCTCCGCCAGTTCTTCTCCCTCGCACAGTTGCTATCCATTTACAAGGTCCTTGTCCGCCCTCGTATGGAGTATGTATCTCATGTGTGGGGGGGCTCCACTCACACAGCTCTTCTGGACAGAGTGGAGTCAAAGGCTCTTTGTCTTATCAGCTCTCCTCCTCATACTGATAGTCTTCTACCTCTTAAATTCGGCCGCCATGTTGCCTCTCTTTCTATCTTCTATCGATATTTTTATGGTGACTGCTCTTCTGAAGTTGTTAACTGCATGCCTCCTCCCTTCCCGCGGCCCCGCTGCACACGACTTTCTACTCATGCTCATCCCTATACTGTCCAAATCCCTTATGCAAGAGTCAACCAGCATCTTTACTCTTTCATCCCTCACACTGGTAAACTCTGGAACAATCTTCCTTCATCTGTATTTCCTCCTGCCTACGACTTGAACTTTTTTCAAGAGGAGGGTATCAGGACACCTTTCCTCCCGAAATTGACCTCTCTTTTTGGCCACTCTTTTGACCTCTATTCAGGAGCAGTAAGTAGCGGGCTTTTTTTAAATATTTTTCTTTACGCCCTTGAACTGTCTCCTTAGCTGTGAAAAAAAAAGTAAAAAAAAAATACATATATCTATGTATATAAATATATATATATATATATATATATATATATATATATATATATATATATATATATATATATATATATATATATATATATATATATATATATATATATATATATATATATATATATATACCCTATATATTTGCTTACTCTGTCAAACTGTTCTCTCCGTTGGGCTCCTCCGATCACAACCTTATTTCTGCATCCTGTCCTATCGCTCCTGTACAGCCACTGGACCCACCGAAGAGGCGGTGCTTCTGGCAATTTGCTTCCGCTCGGTGGGACGACCCGAGGTTGTACTTTTTGATTCCCGTGGAATGATTTCTGCTTCGAGGAGAGAGACCTCTCTGTGTGTGCCCAGCGCATCACAGAGGTGGTTCTTTCTGGAATGAAGGCACACATTCCACGTACTTTCTCTACTCCAGATGCTAAAAAGCCTTGGTTTAGTCATGCTCGTTCTCGTGCTATTAAAGATAGAGAGGCAACTCACAAAAGGTACCAGAGCCTTCGCGCTCCTGTTAATCACGATCTTTACATTTCTGCCCGGAATCGTGCCAAATCTATTCTCCGACTGATGGAAAACGCTTTCATTAATAGAAAATGCCGAAACTTTGTTTTTCTTTAATTCTTCCAGGGACTTCTGGCATCTTCCTAAAAACATCTCCCCCAACTTCACTTCTTT
>NC_066512.1:6870558-6910049 GCF_024679095.1 Eriocheir sinensis
ATAACTTCCACTCAGAGGGGGCACGGACACTGCATGGGGCTCACAAAAGCGGGCAGAGCACACAGGTGCAGGGCACAGCACACACGTCTCTCGTCTCTCGCAGCTCAACTCTCTCTCTCTCTCTCTCTCTCTCTCTCTCTCTCTCTCTCTCTCTCTCTCTCTCTCTCTGTGCGGCCGGCCGCTCCCGGCCGGGCCACCGCGATGCACCCCACGCCGCCGGTCAGGGTTGCCAGGTCGTTTTAACTAGAAAATGCCAAATGTAACTAAGAAATAGGCCAAATTAGGCCAAATTATATATATATATATATATATATATATATATATATATATATATATATATATATATAGAGAGAGAGAGAGAGAGAGAGAGAGAGAGAGAGAGAGAGAGAGAGAGAGAGAGAGAGAGAGAGAGAGAGAGAGAGAGAGAGAGAGAGAGAGAGAGCTGACACCTACTCACCTGTAATTAAAAAGGCACTGCTATGACATCATCGAATTCTTCATTGGTGTAGCTCTCCAGTGACAGATGTGTTTTGTCTGCCCTTGTAGATGTAGATGCTCCTTCATACATTGAATCATTGAATAAGCTCAGTATTCTTTTTGTAACTGTAAAATTCCTGCAGCAGTTGCCACTGAAGTGGAGCCTTGTTTTTAATGTGATGATGGGTGATAAAAGACTAGTTGATATTTTATTTCGCAGCTTAGTTTTGACATTTGTAACATGTGAGAAAATACGTTCTACTGTTGCGTTGCTTAGAGGCAAACAGTATGCAGTCAAAGCACTAACTGCTAGTTCTTCAAAGCATTTCTCATCTAAAGCATTCTAGTAGGTCCGCACATCAGACCAAAAGGCTACTGGATCCTCAGGGATACATTTATAAGGGAATTTTTCCTTCCAGTTGACCATTAACAGCTTTCTGTACTGGTTTGCTAATATGTCACAGTCAAATTTGTAAATGTCAGAGAAATGGGTTGGGATATCCCTAAAGTCTTTCCTCATTTGACTCAAACATTTAGTTGGACAAAAATTATTTATGCATGAGATAATATCAGAGTTGTCAGATAGCCTCTTTTCTAGTTGTGATTTTGCTGCTATGAGAAAATCTCTACATCTTGTCTTCATAACATGTATGTCTTCCTTACTTACTTTTGTTTTCCAGTTGTTAAGTTCTTTCTCAAACTTTACTCCCAAATTAATCTGGTGTAGGGGCAAAATTGTAGAATCTGAGGATCCGCCTTTATAAAGTCTTATAAGAAGTGAACAGTGCAGTTGATGTAGATCTTCAAAGACTTTGACAGGGTTAACATTTGAGGCTTGAAAAGCTGCTTTGACCTTTTCAAAGTCCTGGATAATAGGTAGCACAAATGTCAAGTACAAAAAGTTGCGGCGATCAGCAAACATTTCACAAAGCACTCTAGCATGATAGTTTTTATCCTTATCATTAATCACTGAGAAGTAAGCCATAAGCTCATCCAATTGTATAAGAATGGAAAATATAAACTTTCCTTTGACGAGCCATCTGGTTGTACTAGGAGTGATGAATTTGGAAGGCTGCACATACTCATCATTCATTACTTTAAAGATCTGCTCAAAATCCACTCTTCTTAGAGTACTGCACTAGAACCATCGTGCCACTTCTCCTAAAAAATATTCCAAGTTGGAAGGCAGCTTTTTGAATGCATGTTCAGCACAAAGAGCTAGACTATGACATGTACACTTAACAAAGATAACTCCAGGTGCAACTTGTTTCAGCCGTGACAACACTGAATTATGGGTGCCACAAATATTATTTGCACCATCTGAAGAAAATCCAATACAGTTTGCTAATCAACATCTAATTCAGCAAAGTACTCTGATATTACCTTAAAAAGGTTTTCACCTGTGGCTGATGTTATTTGGAGTAATGCAAGGAACTCACGGCCGTATTCTCAGTGAATCTCTTCCCCCTTCATGCAAGGTAACAAGGCTTCGTGGACCAAACGGTATTCTCAGTGACGAGGAGTGTCTTTGATGCAGCGCGCGAAGCGGCGAGCGGGAAAAAAATGAACTAATTTCCTCTCTTGACGAAGAGGAGGTGAAGGCCCGCTCTTCGCTAATATCTTCGCACATTTAATGCTTTATTACAACATTTTTCCATGTTGCTGTATTATTAATTGGGTATAAGAACAATTTAAGTTTTCTAGGCCTTATATAAAAAATAATACAATGCGAGAAACAATATTTTTCTGTTTATTCAAGACTTCACGGTTCCTATGATAATTTAAGCCAACACTGGAACACACCTCTCAACCAGCACGCCCCGCCCTTTAGTCTCAACTATTCACAACAGTTATCTTTTTTGAGCGTTTGTAGGACGGGAACTTCGAACCATAAGCATGAATTAAGATTGCTGGGATGAATTTTAAAGTGACGGACTAACAGGCTTTCTCCGGGCGCTTGTTTCACAAGTCTGTATGAATATGTGGTGGTATTCGGTACTCCGTGCTGGGCTTACCACAGCCAATCTCTAAACTCGTGACGTCACCTGTGGGTGGAGCTTAGCAAAGCTCAGCAATATAGATGATACCATTTTCCACCCACTGATAGGAGCTCTAAAGCTAGTTAAAATATATTTACAAGTGAGAAATAACGAAGGGAGAAAGAGATGCCTCATGGAACAGGAGGAAAATAAAGAAAATAAAAGCAGTTTATTCTAACGAGGTCTCCTAAGCTCCGCCCACTGGTAACGGGATGATATGAAAGCGAAGCAAACATAGCCATGGGTACCAACCAATTAAATGCATCAATGTAAAATTTCTGCTATATATAATGTATGTCACTGTATCAAGCACTGTTTACATAAATATT
The DNA here is from genome assembly GCF_024679095.1 of Eriocheir sinensis. Taxonomy (NCBI): domain Eukaryota; kingdom Metazoa; phylum Arthropoda; class Malacostraca; order Decapoda; family Varunidae; genus Eriocheir; species Eriocheir sinensis. Next base: position 6,873,404 of record NC_066512.1, read on the forward strand.
AGTCACACTATATAATCCATTATAGAAATGTACCTAAATTGCATTAAGGTTTCGGTTTTCAACGTTTGTTTGATTTGCAGTACCAACACTACACGGAAAAATTGTTTCGAAGGTTAGGGACTGGGCATACCCTTCAACGGAAACACACTCTCTAAGAGACGCTTCGACGAAGAGGGAAGAGCTTCACTGAGAATATGGCGGTCAGTTTTCACCACATTTTCCTTGGTTGAGTAGAACTTCACACAGAGGCACAAGAGCTTTGATACCGATACATCGGTAGATTCGTCTATTAGCAAAGAAAACTTTACTTCTCTTAGCTCCTCGATAAGTTCCTCATAATATGCCTTTGCAACAACATTTGTAATGAGTTTGGCACACTTTGTTTTGTGCAATTTGAGATTTTCTAGTGGACTTTTCTTGGCATATTCTTTGATTACATCTGAAAAGTGATCCACTGATCTTATGCTGCTATGACATGCAATAGATACACTGTACTTTATCTCAAATTCTTTAACTTTTGTCTTTTCAGTAGAGTCACCAAAGAATGATTGAATACCCTTAGGTACTGCAGAAACATCACCGCACTTTTTCACGTTTTGTAGTTTTTTCGTGTTGCAGCAGAGCACTCTTTTTCTATGACTTTATTTCCGTACTGCATACTTTGCAGTAATATGAATTCCCTCCGTTTGTTAGCCACTTGAATTCCTTTTCCCATTCTTTCTTGTATTTTCTACCTTCTTCGTAATTGGTTTTCCACTTCCCCATATTGGAATATTATATCCTTGTTATGAAAAAAAAAAAAAATTCCACTTGAAGCGCAAAACGCTCTAAGTTGGGAGCAGCGTCAGATGTAGACTGCATGAGGACGATAAAGGACTGAATACTGAGTCAGCCCAGGGGGCAGGGAGCACGGTTAGAGTGGGAAACAGACACGTACCTGACCGGTCACCGATCCAGACGGACCAGACGCATCAAGTATGTTTCGCGTCAGGTTCATGTAATACGAATTTGTATGTTAAGGATGATTATCACTTATCAGCAGAAATCAAGTGTGAATATTTTAGGTACACATCTTCGAAATCTTAATTATCTCCTTTTAAGAATATTACTTAAAATAGACCAAAAATAAAGCCAAATGAAGTTTGGCCTGTTAATCTTTTTTTTTTTTTTGTATGCCAACCACACCCAAAATAGGCCAGTTTGGCCTATCTAGGCCAAACCTGGCAACCCTGCCGCCGGCCATCACCAGCCCTCCGCGCCCCAAACTAGCACCCCCCACACAAATAACACAAATAACACAAGCAAATATACCCCCTGGCGTAACACTATCCCCCCCTTAGAGAAGCAGTCGACCCGACTGCCCCAACATTCAACACAAAAGTACACGGATTACACATAAATCAGTCCTCCACCACGTCCTCCACAGTCTCCTCTCGCGCCCCCAAGGGCACCGCCTGTCAGCCACGCCGTCGACCAGCCGCCAGTCCTCAGTGGGCTCTTCCACGCCATCCGCTACACGCAACGCTCGGGACAGTCGACACCGGCTCCTGGCCTCTACCCTCGGGGCAAGGTGCCCTCGCCCAGCCGTGACTACCTCCCCATGCAGCCAAGCTCGAAAATCTCCTGGAAGCAAAGGGCACCTCTCCGGTCACCCTCTCCAGCTCCCGTCCGAGGCCACCACAGGCCTTACTTACTGGCCTGCGTCAGGTAGTCGAGGCCCAGCAAGCACGGCTCGTCTCGATCGGCGACGTCCACCGGCCGGCGCTCCACAGCGCTGCCCACGCCGATACGAGCCTCCACTGGCCCCTCGAGCAGCACACACTACCCCGTGTCAGGCCGCGCCGAGGACTCCTCATCCCCGGTGTCCATTGTCACGCGTCGTGGCTACATCCGCTAATCCTCCAACTGGCAGCGTGCTGGTCTGGCGGTGGCAGCTTACACAAGGCGGGGCCCGGGGGCGGGAGACGGCTGGAAGTCGACCCCCTTCTCCAACCCGTCCACATCTCCCGCCCGCGCAGCGTCCCTGGGCCTGGGGCAGGCGCTCGAGCGGTGGCCAGACTGGCCACAGTCCTTACAGCGTGGCTGGAGGGCGTCGGGGTTCAGCCGGTCGAATGAACGCGTCCTTCGCTTCTCCGGGCACCGACTGCGCCTATGTCCCTTCTCGCCACAGCCCCCGCACGAGCCATGGAGACCCTCCGGGCTCGCCTTCCTCGACGCTGTCTTCATCTTCACCTTCGCCATCCGGCCCCGGAGGTCATGGCAGGCCGCCCCTAGGCCGCTGGTCGTCGTTAAGAAGGCCCCGTACTCTAAGGCCCTCGCCAGCGCGTCGTCGGTCCACGGCAGGGGATAAGAGTCCTTGACAGTCACGTCCCTAAGCGCCCGGCAGTCCACACAGAAGAGCTGCGTGCCGTCGTTCTCCTTATCCAGGACTACCGCTGAGGGCCACGGACTGTCTGTCCGCTCCATCACCCCCTGCGCCGCCAGCTCGTTGATGGTGCGCTGCAGTTCCTCTCGCCTGGCTGGTGCGATTCATTGGGGTGGGCTCTTGGTGGGCGCACTATTTCCCGTGTTGATGTGCTTCACCAACCCCTTGCGGCCCAGGTCCAGATCACCCCCGCTGGACACGTCTGTGCACCCAGCCAGGGTGTGGCACACCTCCGTCTGCGCCTCCGTCAGGTGAGCAGCGATCCGGTGCGCCAAATCCTCAAGGAAGTCGGGCAGCGGCCTCAAAGCGGCCGACTCCGCGCTCCCCAACGTCTCCTCTGGGCGCTCCATCTTCTCACAGGTGCCCAGCTTGGCACCAGCGGGTACTCTCCGAGCCTCGTCGGAGGAGTTAGTCACCAGCACCGTGACTGACTCCTCCCCCGCTCCTTCGAGACTCTGTCCGGCCGCCACACCATCAACTAGCTGCAGGTGCTCCGTGGACTCCACCGTGCCTTCCGCTGGCATCGCGCCAGACCGGCAACACAGGACCCTGGTCTCCGTCCCCGGGGCAAGGTGCAGTCGCTTCGCCGCGACTACCTCTGCACAGCCGACCTCTTGGAGCAAAGGCGCCTGTCCGCGCAGCCTCTCCAGCTCCCGTCCACGGTCGGCACCATCCCCGCCCTGCGTCAAGTAGTCGAGGCCCAGCAGGCACGGCTCGTTTCGATCGGCGACGTCCACCGGCCGGCGCTCCAGATTGCTGCCCACGCCAATACGAGCCTCCACTGGGCCCTTGGACTGCACGCAGTGCCCCGTGACGCCACACAGCTTCTGTGGCGGGTCCTGGAGTCGTGTGGCGGCCAGCATGTCAGGCCGCCCCAAGGTCCTCTCGGCGCTCCCCGCCAAGCGGCCTGGCTCGTCCACTGAGCCCCGTAGCGCTGTTGCCAACTGCAGCGCCTTCTCAGCCTCGCCCCAGCCCTAGGCAGCAGCTAGCATCTCACACTGGGCCTCCCATGCCAGCTTCCCGTCGTGCACCGCTGGCTTAAGCCTCCCTGAGCACTGGGAGACTGAGGGGCCGCAGAGGGGAGAGGGCGGACCATGTGGGCTGCAAGTCGGCCAGCATGGCGGGGATGGAGGCGGTGAGAGAGGCAACGAGGCGGGGTTAATGGGTCCGAATCCAGCACCAGCTGGACCCAAGGGAGCGGCTCCGACGGCTCCCCAGCCTTCTTCAATCTCCACCGGCTCCGCCACGACGCCACCAGGCTTCAGGGGCCCTTGCCAGGGGCCCCACGCGGAGCCCCGCCAGTCCACCACCCCGGCACCCGCCGCCAGCACACGTGACGCTACCTGTTCCTCCGCGCACGACGTTGCCACCTCTCGCCGCTGCCATGTGGGAGAGAACGGACCACGTGACCTGCGAGCCGGCTGGCAAAGAGGAGAAGGAGGGGGTGAGGAAGGCCACCAGGCGGAGTGAATGGGTCCGACACCAGCACCAGCAGGACCCATGGGAGCGGCTACGTTGGCTCCCCAACCTTCTGCGGCAGCTACTGGTTCCACCACGACGCTACCAGGCTCCAGGGGTCCTTCTCAGGGGCCCCAGATAGGCCCCAGCTGGACCGCCACCCCGGCGCTTCCCGCCAGAACTGGGCCTTCTTCCTCCGCGTGCAATGTTGCCACCTCTCGCTGCTGCCTTTCCGCCTCCACCTCCGCCCTCAGGCCCTGAGCCTCGCCTTCCAGGGTCTGCTGCACCTCCTCCAGCCGTTCGCTCCTCACGCTGTCGCAGGCCTGGTCCGTGCACGGCTGCGTTTCCACTTTCAGAGACGAGAAACTGCACTGGATAACCTCGGCAAGATGGCGGGCCTGCTCACGTGCCTGCTCGTCTAGTCTTCTGGCCAGCTCGTCTGCCTTCTCGTCTGCCTTCCGAGCCTGCTCGCGTGCCTGTTCAGCCTGCTCGCGTGCCCTCTCTTCTGCCTTTCGAGCCTGCTCGCGTGCCTGCTCAGCCTGATCGGGTGCCCTCTCTTTTGCCCTCTTTTTCATCTCGCGTGCCCTCTCATCCTGCTCGCGTGCCCTCTCAGCCTGTTCGCGAGCCCTCTCAGCCTGCTCCTCACGAGCCACTGCCATTTCCTGCCTCATACCGGCCATCACGGCGGCAGCGAGCAAGTCCAACTGGCTCGTCTTCACCTCACTCGCATCAGCCTCGGCCTTGCCCGCCTCCTCGTCTTCCTCACGGCGGCCATCCTGAGACGCCATGACGACACTGCACAACTCACTGTTCTCTGTTCACTTATCCCACTCCTGACACCAAATGTTACACCACCGGCCCGAACACCACACTCCAAAGCACGGGTAGGCGGTGTTCCTTAACCCCAGACCACCACACACGGGTCGTGAACACTCCAAAACAGCAAGACACACCACGCCGACACTCCCCAGGGCCGCCAACACACCACGAGCGGACAAGGCAGGGTAAAGAGGTTCACATGGCAGTTTTCACTTTACTATGCTCCAACACGTACAAAACACTGGTTTACAAGGCACAGTAACTCCCAGTACTCAGAGGGGGCACGAACACTGCATGGGGCTCACAAAAGCGGGCATTGCACACAGGGGCAGGGCACATACGTCTCTCGTCTCTCGCAGCTCAGCTCTCTCTCCGCGCGGTCGGCCGCTCCCGGCCGGGCCGCCGCGATGCACCCCACACCGCCGGCCATCACCAGCCCTCCGCGCCCCAAACTAGCACCCCTCACACAAATAACACAAATAACGCATGCAAATATACCCCCTGGCGTAAGATTATTTAATTCTTGCTCAGTGAAACTCTTTTAGTTGATTCAAATCCTGTTTTCCTATATGAATTAATAAATATGGACTCTTATATATAGTGTGTTGATTAGTCATAAGATCACTTGTTAAAATGACGTAGCTAGTTTTTTGAAAAAAAAATTAGTTTAGAATTTTTGCTAAATATGAAAATGTCGTGGAGTTGTAATATGGACCAGCATATTCCATATTACCACCATTCCATATCTCCAGGCTTTACCTCCCCACACATCATATCAGTTAAATAAAGGTCGCAAAGCTTTGAAACCATCTCTCTTGACTTCATCTCCATACAAGGAGGCTTTAAAGACCTCATAAAAAAAAACTATTTCCCAAGAGTAGTATAATTTTCCTTAGCAATGAAGAGGGGGGGGGGGCTCGTGGAAAGGTGACCCCGTGCAATTCCGTGCATTTTGCACGGGTCCCCTCCTGTTATGTCATAATAATAGATTAGTAATGATAATGTATAATACGAATTCTAACAAAGTCAATAATAATAATAATAATAATAATAATAATAATAATAATAATAATAATAATAATAATAATAATAATAATAATAGTAATAATAATAACAACAACAATAATGATATTACTACTACTAATAATAATGATTTTAACAACAACAATAATAATAATAATAATAATAATAATAATAATAATAATAATAATAATAATAATAATACAATGATAATAATAATAGTTATGATAAAATAATAATAATCATAATTATGATAATAATAATAATAATAATAATAATAATAATAATAATAATAATAATAATAATAATAATAATAATAACAATAATAATAATAATAATAATAATAATAATAATAATAATAATAATAATAATAATAATAATAATAATAATAGTAATAATTATAATAATAATAATAATAATAATAATAATAATAATAATAATAATAATAATAATAATAATAATAATAATAATAAAAATAATAATAATAATAATGATAATAATAATAAAATAATAATAATGATTATATTAATAATAATAATAATAATAGTAATAATAATAATAATAATAATAATAATAATAATAATAATAATAATAATAATAATAATAATAATAATAATAATAATAATAATAATAATAATAATAATAATAGTAATAATAATAATAGTAATAATAATAATAATAATAATAATAATAATAATAATAATAATAATAATAATGATGATAACAATAATAACAATAACTACTACTACTACTACTACTACTACTACTACTACTACTACTACTACTACTACTACTACTACTACTACTACTACTACTACTACTACTACTACTACTACTACTACTACTACTACTACTACTGCTACTAAAAAACTTCTACATAAATGATACTTCCACCCATGTTTATTTTCCCGACACATAATCATGGAGGGCTCCATAGCTTGGAGGTCATTAGCCCCAACTCTGTTCGCTAATGACTGTCGCATCCAACCATTTCACTAATACTACCTAGCACTAAATCGCCTATTATCTATTACGTCCAGTTCCCCCTTACCTTCCCTACTCAAGTCACTCCCGACCCACCCTAATGTCACTCTTTACCACTGTGGCTTCATAGTCCATATTGGAGATGTTGGTGGCTTTTGAGCCAGAGTGTCTGGTGCCCCTGAGACATAGGATGGCCGAACTGAGCAGGGAGAACGAGAGGCGACACCTCATCCAGGCGACAACGTGGCTCCTTGGCTGATGCTTCTTTTCTCAGATTAGTTCCGCGAGTCGTGCGTAGAAGCATCGGGCCCTGGGATCCATCCCGCCGGATGTGGTGAAGACGAGGGGGGTGAAGCTGCAATGATCCACATGTTGGATACTTTCACCGTATGCGCTTGTCTTCTCCTGCTCGTTCCTGTGGTGGGCGGCTTCCAGGGGCAGCTCACGGTGACAGGCAGCCATCGGGTCGAATATGCGGATGTCCATGAACGCCCGCTGTCCGCGCACCCAGAATCCGTGGGCACTTACATCAACCCGTACCTCATGTGAGATATTGGCCGTCCTGTACCGAAGGTGTTCGCCGTCCAGGGAAAGCAGTGCCGGCTCGGTAGTGACGTCTTGGCATACCTCCCCGAGCATGCTGGCTGTCAAATCCCTCACCTCATCGTGTCGAATACAGACGAAGCCTCCCTATTTACATGTCATGGTGTGGGTGACATCATTTGGTGACTCACATGCACAGGGATCAGGCAGTCCCTTAATCGGCCAGCCATATCTCAGAGCAACGGCGTCGACAAATTCTTGCTTGTTGAGACTGAAGCCTTTTGCTCTGATTGGTAATGACGTTAGCCAGTTAGATGCGCCTGCCTTCTGTGCGGTGTGTATTTTTCTACCCATTTCTGTGGACAGGTGGTGTGTAAGACGGTCCAGCTCGTCTTTTTGGGCCAGTTGCCTTTCTTCTGAGATTTTTCTTTTAATTTCTTTTATTTCTGTTTGGTCTATCTCGCCCTCTGCCTCTACTACTGCTGCTACTACTGCTACTACTACTACTACTACTGCTAGTGCTGCTGCTGCTGCTGCTTCTACTACTGCTACTACTGCTGCTACTACAAATACTACTACCACTACCACTACTACTACTACTACTACTCCTACTACTACTACTACTACTACTACTACTACTACTACTACTACTACTACTACTAAAAATAACAATGATAATAACAATAATAATAATAATAATAATAATAATAATAATAATAATAATAATAATAATAATAATAATAATAATAATAATGATAATAATAATAATAACAATAATAATAATAATAATAAATAATAATAATAATAATAATAATAATAATAATAATAATAATAATAATAATAATAATAATAATAATAATAATAATAATAACAATAATAATAATAATAATAATAATAATAATAATAATAATAATAATAATAATAATAATAATAATAATAATAATAATAATAATAATAATAATAATAATAATAATAATAATAATAATAATAATAATAATAATAATAATAATAATAATAATAATAATAATAATAATAATAATAATAATAATAATAATAATAATAATAATAATAATAATAATAATAATAATAATAATAATAATAATAATAATAATAATAATAATAATAATAATAATAATAATAATAATAATAATAATAATAATAATAATAATAATAATAATAATAATAAAATTATAATAATAATTGATAATAATAATAATAATAATAATAATAATAATAATAATAATAATAATAATAATAATAATAATAATAATAATAATAATAATAATAATAATAATAATAATAATAATAATAATAATAATAATAATAATATAAATAATAATAATAATAATAATAATAATAATAATAATAATAATAATAATAATAATAATAATAATAATAATAATAATGATAATGATAATAATAATAATAATAATAATAATAATAATAATAATAATAATAATAATAATAATAATAATAATAATAATAATAATAATAATAATAATAATAATAATAATAATAATAATAATAATAATAATAATAATAATAATAATAATAATAATAATAATAATAATAATAATAATAATAATAATAATAATAATAATAATAATAATAATAATAATAATAATAATAATAATAATAATAATAATAATGATAATGATAATTATAATAATAATAATAATAATAATAATAATAATAATAATGATAATGATAATGATAATGATAATAATAATAATAATAGGATAGTCGTGAGATAAACACGAGCAGAGTAGCGAGAGTTTATTCTTAAATACCTACTGGATTCTCTGCCCGTGTTTCCCTCATTACGTACCTACACTTGTCAAAATGTTTACACAATAGTAATAATCTTCAGGTATTAATAGTCCACTGCAGTAGAAAGCCCTTTACCAGCGTCATCCAGCTATGTCTGATGTTAGTGTACTCCATCCTGCTCTGATAAATGTTTTCACTACAACTCTCCATATGGTCCTGTGTCTGCCCTCACTTATAATTTTTTTTGTATTACCACTCTGTTACTTTTGTTTTCCATCTGTTACCAGATGTACGCATGATATGACGTGCCTAAGTCCATTTCTTATTCATTATTAGTAACTAAAATATCTTCAACCTTTGTTTGTTCTCTAATTCATGTTGCTTGCTTCCTGTCTCCGTTATACTCTGCTTTTTTTTTTTTTTACATTCATATATGTGAGTCTCTCAGCTTTCTAAATTTTTGTATGAGGTGCCATGTTTCTAAACCGTATGTTAGGACAGGGAGAAAACACTGATTGCACTCTCATGTTGTTATTCACGATATTACTGTTTACTAATAGGCATCCATCCTATTACTTATCGCTTTCTTTTTTCGTGGACTTTTTTTTTCAGCACAGAAAGCAACTGAAGGGCAACAAAAAGAAAATGTAAAAAAGAAGCCCGCTAACTGTTGCTTCCACAAAGCGAAAAGTATAGAGTGGCCAAAAGAGAGGTCAATTTCGGATGGAGAGGTGTCTTGGTACACTCTTCTTGAAAGAGGTAAAGTCATAAGCAGGAGGAAATACAGACGAAGGAAGGCTGTTCCATAGTTTACCAGTGAAGGGGATGAAAGAATGGAGATGCTGGTTAACTCTTGCATAAAGGGTTTGGACAGTATTGGGATGGGGTTGAGTAGAAAGTCATGTGCAGCGGGGCCGCTCAAGGGAGGGAGGAATGCAGTTAGCAAGTTCAGAAGAGCAGTCAGCATGAAAATTTCGATAGAAGAGAGAAAGAGATGCAACATGGCGGCGGAATTTAAGAGGTAGAGACTGTCAGTAAGAGGAGGGGAGCTGATGAGACGAAGAGCCTTACACTCCATTGAAGTCCATTCTGTTTAAGAGAGCTGTGTGAGTGGAGCTTCCCCACACGTGACACGCATACTCCATACGAGGGCGGACAAGGCCCTTTTATAATTATGGAAAACATCTGAGCGGGGGAGACGATACAAAACGCCCAACCTCGAGTAAGCTGATTTAGTAAGAGAGGAGATGTGAAGTTTCCAGTTGAGATTTTGAGTTAAGGATAGACCGAGGATGTTTAGTGTAGAAGAAGGTGACAGGTGAGTGTTGTCGAAGAATAGGGGATAGGTGTTTGGAAGATTGTGTCGAGTTGATAGGTGGAGAAATTGGATTTTTGAGGCATTGAAGGACACAAGGTTCCTTTTACCTCAATCGGAAATGATAGCAAGGTCTGAGGTTAAGTGTTCTGCAGCCTCCAGTCTATAGTCTTGCAATTCCTGTTGAGAGGGTTTTCTGTTGAAAGAAATTGAATAATGCAGAGTGGAGTCGTCAGCGTATGAGTGGATAGGACAATTTGTTTTGTAAAGATCATTTATGAATAACAAGAAGAGAGTGGGTGATAGGACAGAGCCATGTGGGACACCATGCGCTGTTGATAAGTTTAGGGGAAGAACAGTGACCGTCTACCACAGCAGAGATAGAACGGCCGGAAAGGAAACTGCAGATAAAGGAACAGATATAGGACTTAATCCGTATGAGGGCAGTTTAGAAAGCAAAGAGTTGTGCCAGACTAAATCGAAAGCTTTCGATATGTCTAGCGCAACTGAAAAAGCTTCACCGAAACGGCTAAGAGAGGATGACCAAGAGTCAGTTAATAGGGCAAGAAGATCGCCAGTAGAGCGCCCCTTGTGGAACCCATACTGGCGATCAGATAGAAAATCAGAACTTATTCAAAAGTGGAAAGGTGCTTTTGAATCTTCCGGTTAAGGATTGATTCAAAAGCTTTAGATATACAGGAATGTAAAGCTATAGGGCTGTAGTTTGAGGGATTGGAACGGTCACCCTTCTTAGGCACAGGCTGTATGAAGGCGTACTTCCAGCAGGAAGGAAAAGTAGATGTTGATAGGCAGAGGCGAAAGAGTTTGATCAGGCAGGGTGTCAGCACGAAAGCACAAGTTTTAACGAGAACAAGCGTGATTAAACCAAGGATTTTTAGCATGAGGTTTAGAGAAATACGTGGAATGTGTGCTTCCGTTCCAGAGACAGTCACGTCTGTGATGCGCTGGGCACACAGTGAGGGGTGCCTCCTCTGGAAGCAGTAATCATTCCATTGGAAATCGGAAAAGTACATCCTCAGGTCATCCCAACGAGCTGAAGCAATATGCCAGAAGCATCGCCTATTCGGTGGGTCCAGAGGCTTAACAGGAGCGATAGGACAGGATATAGAAATAAGGTTGTGATCGGAGGAGCCCAATGGAGAGAACAGTTTGACAGAGTAAGCAGAAGGGTTAGAGGTAAGGAAAAGGTCTAGTATGTTGAGCCTATCTCCAAGACGGTCGGGAATACGTGTAGGGTGCTGAACCAACTGCTCTAGATCATTGAGGAGAGCAAAGTTGTAGGCTTGTTCACCAGGCTGGTCAGTGAAAGAGGATGAAAGCCAAAGCTGGTGGTGAACATTGAAATCTCCTAAGACGGAAATTTCAGCGAAAGGAGAGTGGGTCAAGATGTGCTCCACTTTAGAGTTCAAGGAGCCAAAGAATTTTACATAGTTAGTAGGGTTAGGTGAGAGATAAACAGCACAGATGTATTTAGTAATAGAATGACAATGAAGTCTTAGCCAGATGGTGGAAAACTCTGAAGAATCAAGGTCGTGGGCACGAGAGCAGGTGATGCTGTTGCGTACGTAGACGCAACATCCAGCTATGGATTGAATTTTAGGATAGACATGGTAGGAGGAAACAGAGTAGAGATTACTGTCAGTAGCCTCAGAAACCTGTGTTTCGGTGAGGAAGAGAAGGTGAAGTTTAGAGGAGAAGAGATGGTGTTCCACAGATTGAAAATTAAAGCAAAGACCGCGAATGTTGCAGAAGTTAATAAATGGAGAGTTGGAAGAGGTATCAAGACACCTCTTAGGTCGAAGGCCGAAAGTGGAGTCCACTCTGGGGGCATTTGTGGTCCCCCCCTCCCCCCCCCAGTCGGGGACTCCGAGGCATTATTTAGACTTGCCATTTTTAATTTTGATTTTTTTTTTAAGTGATGTGTGTGTGTGTAGCGTGTATGTAATGTGGTGTGAAAAGTAAGAGAATCTGTCTTTAGAGAGCATTGTGAATTCCTCTCTAGTGAAGATGAGACAGTAAGGAAACGGAAGGTGAGGACATATAGGAAGGGTCTTTGGAGGGCTTGCAGCACCCTCTTCGCTTCCTGTATATACCTCACCGGGAGTGGTTTGCGCCCGTTTCGGTAGGTGTCTCCCTACCTACTCCCTACTTGGTTTGCACTGATTGTTTGTCCTAGATAAGCATTGCTTAGCCATCTGATACGATTAAAGATTACCTCCGTTTTCGTCATTATCATCTTCATGCAGACCTACTTTCATACACTGTGAAGTTTTTCGATTATTCTTTGTAAGGTTTCCTCAGACACTATCTTGATTCCTGTGTCATCCCACTCCAATTTCATAAACAATTATAAGGAAGTCTTGAATTTATTAGATATCGAGTCACATTACCGAATTGATTTCTTGCTTGAATTTTTCTCACTTTTCTTGTAGAGTTAATGGTTACTGCTCTCTCTCTCTCTCTCTCTCTCTCTCTCTCTCTCTCTCTCTCTCTCTCTCTCTCTCTCTCTCTCTCTCTCTCTCTCTCTCTCTCTCTCTCTCTCTCTCTCTCTCTCTATCTATCTATCTATTTTTATGACAATACATTTATGAATGCTTTATCTGCGCTTTCCTTTGACATTTTTGCGCTTCTTCATATCTTTGGGTTTCCTTTCTTATCTTACTGCCGTCATTCATTGATGCCTCTCCTACTAGTTAATGTGCTGCTTCAACTACAGTCCTGTTAATATACCATTTGCTTCCTATGTACACAGGGAAAGGAAGCAGAGGTGATTGTAATAGTTACAGGGGAATAAGTCTACTCTGTGTGGCAGGAAAAATGTATGGAAAGGTTTTAAATGAGAGGATGAAGAAAATAACTGAGAAAAGTGTAGGCGATGAACAAGGGGGTTATAGGAAAGGGAGAGGTTGTGTAGACCAAATATTTGCACGGAAAATGTTAGTTGAAAAATACCTAGAGAAGGATAGGAAGCTGTTTGCTGCTTTCATGGACCTAGAGAAGGCATATGACAGGGTTGACAGGAAGGGGCTGTGTGGTGTTCTAAGGATATATGGTGTGGGAGGGCGTTTGCTAGAGGAAATCCGATCCTTCTATAAGGATGCGAGTGTCTCTGTACGCCTGAATGGTGAGTTGAGTGAGAGTTTCGGTGTTGGTGTGGGTGTGACGCAGGGAGGGGTGTGTGATGTCACCATAGCTTTTCAATGTGTACATGGACGGTTGTATGAGAGAAATGAAAGCCAGAGTGGGGGAGCTGAAAGTGAGAGGTACGGAGGAGTCATTGGTGGCGGGCCTGTTTGCAGATGATACAGTGTTGCTGGCATAGAATGAGGGGACGCTGCAGAGGATAGTGGATGAGTTTGACAGGGTGTGTAAAGCCCCAAATACACTACCGAATTTTGGTTTACGTATGTGCGCGAATATGCAAGTCATCCTGTGTCGTGGACAAGTTCGGCATCTTTCTTGCCTGTTCTTGGCCGTTCGGGAACATCTCTGGGTCCACCGCGCGATTTTTGACAGTTAGTCACGACCGCCACAAAAGTTTCATGTTGCATGAAAAATTCGCGGCCGTTCGCCGAATGTGCACGAATGCAAAATGGACGCCGAATTGTCGCCGAAATGTCGCCGACATGTCCCAGACAATTCGGCGTCCAATTCGCGGTGTTCGGCGAATTGTCGCCGAATTTTGACCGTTGAAATTTTAATTTTTGTTTGCGAATTTGTTGCTGACATGTCGCCGACTATTCGAGGACATGTCTCCGACATGTCGCCGAATGGCCAAGACTATTCGGGGACATATCCCCGAATTCGGCGAATTAATCACGACACGGCAATCGGGTCGCGGTGCGAGATGTACACGGGGGTCTATCTATCTTCTATACTTACAGCAGGAGCCTCAGAAGCAAGATAGACTTACTAAGGGGTGAAGCTTGTTCAGAAACTTTTGACATAATAGCGATCACTGAGACATGGATAGACACTGCCAATAGAAATTTTAGATCGAAATTTGAAATAACGGGTTATCAGATGTTTCATAAAGACAGAAAGGGGCAGAAAGGGAGGTGGAGTTGCGCTATATGTCAAAGACTCACTTAAATGTTTAGTTAACAATTCAGTCAAAACTAACATGGATTCAGAATCGGTTTGGGTTGACGTTTACAAAGGGAAAGAAAAACTAACTCTAGGAGTTCTGTACAGGCCACCCAACCTAAACAGGCAGGACACAAGTATATTACTACAGGAGATTGGCAGGGCGAGTAGAAGTAAAAATGTCTGCGTAATGGGGGACTTTAATTATAGGAATATAAACTGGGAAGACCTAGTGGGTGACCTGGAAGCAGAGGATTTTCTTGAAGTTATACAAGATAACTTCCTTAAGCAGGTAGTTACTGAGCCTACCAGAGGGGCTAACATATTAGACTTAGTCCTAACTGATAATGGAAACTTGCTACATGAGCTGGAGGTGGGCGGAGTGCTAGGAAATAGTGACCACAGAACGGTTCGTTTTAGCTGAGACTGGGCGGTAACCCGCGAACCAAACCCAGTGTAAGTGCCAGATTTTAGAAGAGCAAATTACGAGGGCCTTCGAAGACGTCTTGAAGGGATAAACTGGGATAATTTAGGGATACATGAGGGCCAGAACTCCGGATTGGAGAGCCAGGAGAACCAGGTAGAAATGTCTTACAATAATTTAATTAGAGTAATAGTAGAGGGGCAAGGACAGCATATACCACAGCGAACACTTAGAAAAGAAAACAATGACCCCAAGTGGATGACTCGTGGACTAAAACACGAGATAGGGTTAAAGAAGAGAATTTATCAGAAAATAAAGAATGGTGAGACACATCTCAGGGGCCGGTATGTCGAACTATCTAGATTAGTGAAGAAAAACACCAGGATAGCAAAAAGGAATTATGAGATCAAAGTAGCAAATGAGGCGAAAAGTAATCCTAAGGGCTTCTTTCAGATGTATAGAACAAAAACACAGGAGAAAATTGGACCTCTGAAAACAAACACAGGGGAGGTAGTAGAAAATTACGAAAATATGAGGACATTGTTGAATGACTACTTCCTTTCAGTATTCACACAAGAGGATCAAACGACTATTCCGGGAAGGGTTCAGGTGTACGAGGGCGGGGATGGCGATAAATTGAGGGATGTAATCATTACCAGGCAAATAGTTCAGGATGAGATAGATAAGCTTAAGAAGAACAAGTCGCCAGGTCCTGACGGGATATTTCCGAGGGTATTAAAGGAATTAGTGGCCCACTAACCGACATCTTTAAGATGTCGGTAAATACTGGCTATGTGCCCAGCTTATGGAAAGTAGCTAATGTGACGCCGATTTTCAAAAAGGGGGACAGGTCGGCTGCTTCAAACTATCGCCCAATTAGCTTAACATCGGTTATAGGCAAGATGCTGGAGTCCATAATAGCCAGGAACATTCGGGAGTATCTAGAGAAACACAGCTTAATTCATGACTCGCAGCATGGGTTCACGAAAGGTAGGTCATGCCTCACTAATCTCTTGTCCTTCTACAGTAAAGTATTTGAGGCGGCAGACAGAGATAAAAACTATGATGTAATCTATCTTGATTTTAGTAAAGCGCTTGACAAAGTTCCTCACCAACGACTGTTGCTTAAATTACAGGCTCACGGTGTAGAGGGTAAGGTTTTGAACTGGGTCAAGGCGTGGCTTAGCAATAGCAAGCACAGACTGCAAATCAATGGTAAAAGATCTGACTGGGGATGTGTTACGAGTGGGGTCCCACAAGGTTTGGTATTAGGTCCACTCTTGTTTATTATTTATGTCAATGATTTAGATACAGGAATTAGTAGTGATGTTAGTAAGTTTGCAGATGATACCAAGATCGGTAGAGTAATTGAGTCGGATCAGGACGCTAGTATTCTCCAGGGTGAACTAAACAGATTGTCTGACTGGGCGGATAAATGGCAGATGGAGTTCAATGTAAAGATGTGCAGTATTCTGAGTGTAGGTAGAAACAACCCCTCACATAACTATTGCTTAAATGACACTCTCATAAGCAGGTTTGGGTGCGAGAGGGAGGGGTCTTAGTGAGCTCTGATCTCCGTCCAAGGGCACAATGCATTCAAGCTAGAAATCGAGCAAATAGGGTACTGGGATATATTTCAAGGAGCGTAAGCAACAGAAGCGCCGAAGTCTTCCTCAAACTATATTTAGCATTAGTTAGACCTCATCTTGACTATGCGGTTCAGTTCTGGTCACCTTCCTATAGAATGGATATCAAAATGTTAGAATCAGTGCAGAGGAGGATGTCTAAGATGATTCAGGGGTTGAGAAACTTGCCATACGAGGAAAGACTCAAACAGTTAAACTTGCATTCTCTAGAAAGGCGAAGGGTGCGTGGAGACACGATCGAGGTTTATAAATGGATGAAGGGCTTTAATAAGGGAGATATTCATAAGGTTTTGTTGGTAAGAGAACCGGGTAGGACACGAAGTAATGGGTTTAAACTGAATAAATTCAGATTTACCTGGCAGGGACATAGGCAAAAATTGGTTTACCAACAGGGTTGTGGATGAGTGGAATAGGCTTAGCAGTCATGTGGTGAGTGCCAATACAATTGTCACATTAAAAAATAGATTAGATAAATTCATGGACAGCGATAGTAGGTGGGGTTAGATACACGGGAGCTTATGGTCAAAGGAACTGCCTTGTATAGGCCTACCAGCCTCTTGCAGATTCCAACGTTCTTATGTTCTTATCTCTCTCTCTATGGAATAAAATAATATAATAATAAATAGTAAACAAGAAAATATGATAAAATTATACAATAAGAATCATGAATTTATAAAACAGGTATGAAACTAACATTTTCATTTATTTCATAATTTATTTACAATTTTATTTCTTAATATCATTATTCTGCCATTATTTAACCTTTGTTTTTTGTTTTAGCTATTTGAATTTATTTCTTCTTTCAGTTACTGGTTTGTTTATTAATATTACGTAAACATTCATTCATTCTAAAATATTTGAAGGAGGGCAAAACAAAAATAAGTCACATTTATACATTTTATTACACATACTATCATACATATTACCACACATAATTATTATCACACACGGTATTTACTCGCCCACAATTCTGTCCTGCCAGGCCACTGCTCCCCGGGTGTTGTAGTAGTCCATGAGGTAGGCGCGGATATTCTTGGGGCCTACCATAGCTCTTGGGTTCCGCACTGGGTCGAGTGGGACGATCTGATCGCCATTTCGCCATTACCTTGTAACAAGTTACGAGGGACAAGGCGGGCTCTTCAGCTGCCGGTGTGTCGCACCCTGGATTCCCGTGCTTTTATATGCCACATGGGCATCAGATGATCAGTTGTCAGAAATCTTTGCACTGTCGGAGAATTGTCCCCGACATGTCGCCGACACTTCGGGGATATACAAAGACAATTCGGAGACTTGTCGCCAATTACTCCGCGACAAAAAACGATAAATTTCAGATTTTTAACTCGGCGACATGGACGCCGAATAGTCGGCGACATGTCTCCGAATTGTCCCCGAATTGTCTTGAGCATTCGCCGACATGTCGCCGAATGGTCACGAACTGTAAAAATCTTGATCATGTCGGCGAACCGGTCGCCAAATTTTTTCACGAACTGATTCGGCGACAAGTTCGTGGCCAAAATTCGGCGGTGTATTTGGGGCTTTAGAGGAGAAAGCTGAGAGTTAATGCTGGAAAGAGTAAGGACTATAAGGTTATGGTATTTGAGAGGGCGAGAGAACAGGTCATTGATTTTGCAAAGCCGTACAGAGTTAGAGCAGAGGGTACTACAATGAAGTGTAGGATAAGGTTAGGGAAGGAGAGAATGGAGGAGGTGAGGTGAAGGAAAGAGCAGTGAAGGGCAGACAAGTAGTAGGTGCATTGGAGAGATTTATGAAAGGTAGAAGTGTGAGGATGGAGGTAAAGAGGGGAATAAGGAACAGTATTATCCTGCCAACTCAATCATATGCATCAGAGACGTGGACATGGAATGCAGCACAGCAATCGAAAATACGTGTACTGGAAATGAGGTACATAAGAGGTGCATGTGGTGTTTCAGGATGGAATGGAGGAAGTAATGAAAGCGTGTATGAGCAGTTTGGTATGGGTGTGACGGCGAAAGGAATGGAGTGTGGAGTGGTGGAGTGGGTGAAGCGTGGTGCGTTGAGATGGTTTGGACACGTGATGAGAATGGGGGAGAATGAATTCGTGAAGAGAGTGTATGAGGGAAGGATTGAGGGAGGAGGTGTCAGGGGAAGATCACCTGTGAAGTGGATCAATAAGGTGAGTGAGTAATGGAGCGAGAGGGTTGGAAGTAGCAGGATTGAATGTGCTGAGAGGGAGTGCCAGAACAGGGAGAGATGGAGACACTTCTGCCGCGGCCACCCCATGGAGGAAAGTTCCCGCGAGGGAGCAGGGCGTTACCCTTCAATTCTATCAAGTAGATTCGATATTTAAAAAAAGATATATACCATTTTTTTCCTTTTTCCTGAGTATTGGGATGTTTCTTATTCAATAACTTTTCCCTTTCCCTCCTTAGGTTAAGCCTAATTTATATCATATGGAAAAAAATTCTTATTCCGTAGAGTTGGTCCAAGTTTCTTTTCCTCCATGCAATTTAAAAATATAAGGGGGAGGAGAAAAAAGTCTGAGTAGTCGACGAGTCATGGCATGGAGCAGAGTACATAAAGGATGGAAAGAAGAAATGAGGGATTAGGGCTAGCTGGGAAAAAAAAAAAAAAAAATCGAAAATCATAGTGTGCATGCCGTCCTTTGTCTGGCGGGTCGAGTGAAAGTCAGGACGAGGAGGAAGAAGAGGGGGAGGAAGAGGAGGACACAAAGGACACAAAGAAAGAACAAACAACAGCAGACCTGCTGGTCCTTATGAGGCTGTTTGTGACAAGCTACACTAACTATCTAATCAAAGGTGGAAGATGAAGGACAGCAAAGGCGAAGGCTCCTCCCCACCCCCCCATCCCTCCAGCCGAAACTGGCAGGAAAGGAGAAAGAACCATGCAGCATGGAAAAACTGCATGGAAATTATGTAGGAAAGAGGAAAGAACTACCATTACTGCTACAACTAACCGGGCGATAAAAGCGGACAAGGACACCAGTACTCGAAAGAATTTAACGTTATTACAACAATGAGTAATATCTTAGTTGCTGGTTGGATTCAAAATACTTGTCTAATCTATTCTTGAAGGCCGTAACTGTTGTACTATCAACGACATCACAGGGTAGAGAGTTCCAAACATTAACAACTCGATTGGAGAAGAAGTGTTTATCTTCGTGCGAGGAGAATCTTTTACCACTCATCTTCAAATTGTGATTTCTTTTTGTTCTATTTGATCGATCAATTGTAAAGTAATCTTCCGCATTAATATCACTGAATCCTTTAAACATTTTAAACACTTCTATTAGATCGCCTCGAATTCTTCGTTTTGATAGGCTGAATAAATTTACTTCCTTAAGCCTTTGTTCATATGATAAATTTCTCAACCTAGGAATCATCATTGTTACTCTTCGTTGAACCCGTTCCAACTTTTCTATGTCTTTTCTGTAATAGGGAGACAAAAACTGTACACAGTACTCTAGACTGGGTCGAACCAACGAACTATACAGTTTTAATATTACTTTTTCCGATTTATAATTAAAGACTTGTCCGATGAAGCCAACCAATTTGTTTGCAGTTTTAACTACCTCTGAACAATGCTGACCGTACTTTAAATCGCTTGATATAGTGATTCCAAGATCCTTTTCTTTACTTACTGCAGAAAGTTGTTGGCCATTCATTACGTACCGAACGCGATTGTTATTTTTTCGATGTGCAACACTTTACATTTGTCAACGTTAAATTTCATTTGCCATTGATTGGCCCAACGTGCAAATCGATCTAGATCTGATTGTAAAGCTTCTTCGTCGAGTGTCGCAGTTACTTTACTTGCAATTTTTGTGTCATCAGCAAATTTTGATACTTTGCAGGTGAGCCCATCATCGATATCATTAACATAAATTAAGAAGAGCATGGGGCCAAGCACTGATCCTTGAGGTTCGCCGCTTCTGACATCGAGCCAGATAGATGTAACATCGTTTAGAACTACTCTCTGTCTCCGCTCAGAGAGCCAGTCCACAAGCCAATTGTGAATGTTACTCGAGATACCATGCGCCAATAGTTTGCTGGTGGGGGACCTTATCAAATGCCTTTTGAAAATCTAGATATATGATATCTACTGATCTGCTTTCATCGAACACCTCAAAAATATAATGAAAAAAATCAAGTAAGTTAGTTAAACACGAACGTTTACTACGGAAGCCATGTTGCGAATTATTTATTTTATTATTTTCTTCGAAGAATTTCACCATATTGTCGCAAATGATAGTCTCCATTAACTTACAAACAATCGATGTCAGGCTAATTGGTCGATAGTTTCCTGGATGAGACTTGTCCCCCTTTTTGAAAATTGGTGTGACATTTGCAAGTTTCCAATCCGATGGAACTTTTCCAGCTGTTAAGGATTTATTAAATATGATGGAGAGCGGTTTACAAATTTGATGTTTGATTTCTTTTTAGACCCTAGGGTAATTTTGTCTGGACCAGGAGCTTTGCTTACTTTAATCTTTTCAATTGTGCGTAAATGTCACTTTCTACGATGAGCACGGCACTTAACATCTTTTCGGTCCTTCTAACCTCCGGTGGCTGAGGTGATAAACAATCTTCGTCGGTAAATACGGATACGAAAAGTTATTTAGGATTGTAGCCATTTCATTTTCATCGTTCGTGTGGTTACCATTATCATTAGCAAGCGGTCCGATACCACAAGTGAGTGACTTTTTATTATTTACATAGCTAAAAAATTCTTTAGGATTAGATTTGCTCGTTTCCGCTATAAATTCTTTAAGATTTTCTTGCTTCGTTTTATTAATTTCTTGGTTTCGCGGCGAATTCTGTCCAACTCTAGTTTGTCAGCCTCACTCTGAGTTGATATGTATATACTGTACGCACGTTTTTTAAGAGATAGGCTATTTTGAATTTCGTTATTCCACCATTTGGGTTTCTTCTTAGAAACTGAACGTCTGTTACGATAGGGTACGAATATGCTTTTGGCATTGTTCAATATTGTTGTGAAGGCCCCCCAAGATTTATCAATATCTGTTTCCGCCGAGATTTCAGTCCAGTCAGAATTATTTAGAATTGGTCGGAGTCTTACGAAATTCGCTCTCTGATAATCAAGCACCTTTTCTTTACTAGTAGTTACTTTACTTTCTTTCATATTGATGCTGAATGTGATTGTTCGGTGATCGCTAGAACTAAAAATTGGACCAACATTTACTTCGTTAACTAGATCAACTGTCGTTGAAAAGATAAGGTCAAGTATATTATTTTCCCGAGTCGGTTCTTGAACGTGTTGATGTAAATCACTTTCTAGTAAATTTTTGTACAGGTCGAGCCCTGTATGACAGTTCAACGGTTCACCCCATCTTTTCACTGGCAAGTTAAAGCCCTAACAATTATTGCCTCGCAACTGCTACTTGTTTCTAATAACAATTCACTTAATGCTTGGTCGATATCAAGAGTCTGCCCTGGCGGTCTGTAGATAAGTCCAATTACTATTTTACGAGATTTATTTTTAATTTGAATGAAGACCGTGTCTACATTGGTTATAATATCTGTTTTCACGGATACTGGATGGAGAGAGTTGTGGATATATAAGATAACGCCTCCACCCTGTCTGTTCTCTCTTTCATGACTAAAGATGATATAACCCGGTAATCTATATTCCGCAATGAAATCTCTATTTGTAGAGTCTATCCAAGATTCTGTGACTCCGATGATATGATAATGATTTGTAGCTGGGAGGACTTCTAAGTCTTCAAATTTGTTACGTAGGCTGCGAGCGTTTACATAGCAAGCTTTAATGTGATTCGAGTCCGGGGTTTCGCGGGTCGAGTGTTCCCTTACGGTGGAGCTGCTGGTGTTCTCGCCTCCGCGTTTTTTGGCTTTCGAAGAACCACTTGGTCACAGAGCAGCCTCCCGAAACGGGCTGCTCCAACAGGGTTTAAGTGGATGCCATCAGCAAGAAACAAGTCCGAATCGTAGTAAAAACTGTTCCACAAGCTAGCGAACTGGACGTTTTCTTGTGAGCAAAGGGACTGAAGTCTGTTGTTTGTGCTGAAGGCCTTACTGTAAAAGCTAGATTCGGCACCGACCCTCGGGAGGATTCTTGAGATTATGATGTTACTGGCATCCGTTTTACGTTTATACTGCTTGATCATGCGGCGGTATTTCTCAAGCAGTTCCTCAGAACGGGTTGTCCTTACTTCATTTGTCCCCGCGTGAATGACAAAGAGGGTGTTTCGGTCGGCATTTCTCGTGACATCATCGCACGCTGCGGTGGTGTCGTCCAGTCTGGCACCTGGATAGCAGTAGCGTTTTCTGCGGCCGTTGATGAACGACCACAGAACTCAACCAGCTGGCCACGCACCATGGAGTCCCCAACTAGGCGAGTCTCAAACTCATCCTTCATGGTGTCTGCCAACACCTGGAACCTATTGAAGGTAGTGGGGGTCAGTAAATCCTTGGTTGCCTGCTTCGGTTTGTCTCCATTCCTTACAGGTTGGAACCCGACATCCTGTGAAGCAGGAAGAGAAGCGTTAAGTGGGGCAGGCTGGAAGTTGTCCAGGCTGGGGGTTAGCCTGTGAGGCAGGCTGGGGGTCAGCCTGTGAGGCAGACTGGCGGTTGTTCTGTGAGGCAGGCTGGGGGTTAGCCTGTGAGGCAGGCTGGGGGTTAGCCTGTGAAGCAGGCTGGGGGTTAGCCTGTGAAGCAGGCTGGGAGTCAACCTGTGAGGCAGGTAACACGTCCTCCCGTGAAGCAGGAGATTCGTCTGGAGAGGGCACAGTCTCGGTGGAGGGCCTCTCCACCATCGATGGTGGATTCACTGCCACATTGCTTGCAACAAATTTCTGAAGGGCTTCGAATTTCTTTTCAGGATCATTATGTTTGACTTTCCATTCAGTCACAGCCTTCTGAAGTTGTACAGTAATCTTTGAACGAAGAGGCAGCAAGTTCTACTCAGCTGGAAGTACTGAGCTGCAAATCGTCCGGGACAGACGTCACACTTTAGGTTCGAAGGCGTTGTTAGAAATTTATGCGCAAATATTAAAAGCGCTTTCGAAATATCTTAAATTGTGACCATAAATTGAATTGGATAAAAATTGTGCATGGAAATTAGATACTGCTGTGTTAGATGCCTCCAACACTGGGAGTTCGCTCCCACAGGGTCTTGAAAACGCCTCAAAGACCAATCGCTTGTCCTGAGCCTCGGAGAGGGGACGAGAGGGGACGAGAGGGGACGAGAGGGGACGAAGGAGAGGGGACGAGAGGGGACGAAGGAGAGGGAAGGAGAGGGGACGAAGGAGAGGGGACGAAGGAGTGGGGATGAAGGAGAGGGGACGAAGGAAAGGGGACGAGGGGGGATGACGGACTGGGGACGAGAGGGGACGAAGGAGAGGGGACGTGAGGGACCGAATGAGAGGGGACGAAGGAGAGGGGACGAAGGAGAGGGGACGAAAGGGAACGAAGGAGAGGGGACGAAAGGGAACGAAGGAGAGGGGACGAAGGAGAGGGTACGAGAGGGAACGAAGGAGAGGGGACGAGAGGGGACGAGGGAGAGGGGACGAAGGAGAGGGGACGAGAGGGAACGAAGGAGAGGGGACGAGAGGGGACGAAGGAGAGGGGACGATAGGAGACGAGGGAGAGGGGACGAAGGAGAGGGGACGAGAGGGGATGAAGGAGAGGGGACGATAGGGGATGAAGGAGAGGGGACGAGAGGGAACGAAGGAGAGGGGACAAGAGGGGATGAAGGAGAGGGGACGAAAGGGAATGAACGAGAGGGGACGAGAGGGGACGAGGGAGAGGGGACGAAGGAGAGTGGACGAGAGGGGACGAGGGAGAGGGGACGAAGGAGAGGGGACGAAAGCGCGGGGACGAGAGGGGACGAAGGAGAGTGGACGAGAGGCGATGAAGGAGAGGGGACGAGAGTGGACGAAGGAGAGGGGACGAAGGAGAGGGGACGAGAGGGGACGAGAGGGGACGAAGGAGAGGGGACGAGAGGGGACGAAGGAGAGGGGACGAGAGGGGACGAAGGAGAGGGGACGAGAGGGGACGAAGGAGAGGGGACGAGAGGGGACGAAGGAGAGGGGACGAGAGGGAACGAAGGAGAGGGACGAAGGAGACGAGAGGGGACGAAGGAGGGACGAAGGAGAGGGGACGAGAGGGGACGATGAAGAGGGGACGAAGGAGAGAAGACGAAGGAGAGGGGACGAGGAGAAGACGAAGGAGAGGGGACGAGAGGGGACGAAGGAGAGGGGACGAAGGAGAGGGGACGAGAGGGGACGAAGGAGAGGGGACGAGAGGGGACGAAGGAGAGGTGACGAGAGGGGACGAGAGGGGACGAAGGAGAGGGGACGAGAGGGGACGAAGGAGAGGGGACGAGAGGGGACGAAGGAGAGGGGACGAGATGGGACGAAGGAGAGGGGACGAAGGAGAGGGAGAAGTGGAGGAGAAGGAAGAAAAGGGAGAAGAGAAGAAGGTGGCTATTTTCTTCTATTTTGTATTCAAGTGCTTTCAAATGCAGGTTTTACGGTGGACTTTATCATACCTTTTGCAATACACTCTAACCCCCAGCTTAGCTTAGCTCGGGCCCGGTAGACTACAAATAAGTAAATACAAATGGGTAAATACACACACACACACACACACACACACACACACACACACACACACACACACACACACACACACACACACACACACACAGTCACCTCACCATCACCGTGCACATTCACCTTTTCTTCACCTCCAAATGACACCTGACTTTCCGCACAGGTGTGAGAAGAAAGTGAGGAATTGGGACAGGTAAGGCAAGGAAGGGGTGGGTGGGGCGGGGTCCGCAAGGACTGAGGAGGAGGGGGAGGAGGAGGAGGAGGAGGAGGGTCGGGGAGAAGAGGGCGAAAGGTGAGGGAAAGGACGGGGTGGAAGGGTGTGGACTGTGGGCGTAGGTAAGGCAAACCGAGGGCGGAGAATAAATTCAGTACTACATGGGCGCCCTCCTCTCCTCCTCCTCCTCCTCCTCCTCCTCCTCCTCCACCTCCTCTTCCTCCTCCTCCTCCTCCTCCTCCTCCTCCTCCTCCTCCTCCTTCTTCTCCGCCTCCGTCTTTTTCTCGATCTCCATCTATCCTCTGATAACACACTGGGTCACCGTGAGTCTGCCTCCTCTTTAGATTATCTGTGCTTTCTCTCTCTCTCTCTCTCTCTCTCTCTCTCTCTCTCTCTCTCTCTCTCTCTCTCTCTCTCTCTCTCTCTCTCTCTCTCTCTCTCTCTCTCTCATAAATTGTATCATCACTTTCACCATTCTCTAACATTCTTTCCCTCACTTTCTCCCTCCCTCTTTATCATACCCACCATCCACTCTTCTTTACCTCTTCATTCCTCTCTCTCTTCCCTAAATTTATGTCTGAATAACCTTGCCTGTATTATCCCTTCCACTTCCTCTCACCCTTCGTCTCTCTCTCTCTCTCTCTCTCTCTCTCTCTCTCTCATTTCTTTCTTTCTTTGCTCATTTCCTCCTTTTCTGTCTCCCCTTTCTTCTTTTAGGCTTATTTTATCATGAATTTCTGAATTTCACCAGACACTCTTTACTTTATTCATGTTATTTGTCAGCCTTTTTCAGCAGTTTATTGGGTTCTATATAACCATAACTGTATATATCCTAAGAAGTCAAGCAGTCAATCGTTTAGGGATTAGAATACTAGAGAATGTAGCCTTTCAATTACATTATCTAGTTCACTTTATATTTTTCTCTCCTCTGGCCGCTTTCCAGCTCTCTTGCCATTTCCCTTTTCCCCTTTTTGGTTTCCTCTACTTCTTTATCAGTCTTCCTCTTTCCTTCTTCCTCCTCATCTTTTTCCTTCTACCCTTAACTCTTCCTCTTGCTCCGTATCTTCCTTTATTAGCTATTTCTTTCTCACTCTTCCCTCTACTTCTTCTCTTCTTGTTACCCTTCCCCTTCTCTTCCCTCGTTTGCTGTCCTTCTTTTCCCCTATCGTTCCTTTCCTTTTTATTTCCTTCTTTATCTACTTCTCCCTTCCTCATGGATCTCCCCTTTTCCCCCTTTTCCCCTTGTACTCTTTCTTCCTCATTTCCCTCTTTTCCCTTCATCCCTTTCACTTCTTTCCTCCCTTCTCACTATCTCTCCATCTCTCTCTCCATTTATATACCTCTCTTTTCCTTACTCTTCCTTTTATTTCCCCCTTCCCTCTTTCTTCTTCCTTCTCTACCTCTTTTTTCCTTCCACATTCTCCTTTTTCCCCCTCTCTCCCTCCTTCCAACTTTTTATCTTTATCTACCTTCCTATTTCTCTTTCTTCCTTTTTCCCTCTTTCCATCCCTTCCTTTTCTCCTCCTCCCCCACCTCCGCCCACCTTTCTTCGTGTCCATAAAGCAGGTGGCGCCCTCTGTTCCATCGTCCCTTTGAGGCTCGGTGGTCGCAGGTTCCCAGAAGTTGTTAGGTTAGGAATGAAGATTGAGTTCGGGGGGTTTAGAAGGGAGGTTGGTCTGAGGCTTTTGTGGGGTTGTGTAAGGGATGGGGTCAAAAGGAATTGGGTTGAGTTAGTTAATTCTTAACAAATTATCGGTAAACAGCATGCTTTGATTTTATGGACAAAACTGATGCATTATTTTATGTGTTTTGAATGAATCTGCAGACTTTCTGGGGCAAATAACTTTTTTTTTTTCTTACCTCTTCCCCCCTTCATATAATTTGTGATTTCCACTTAAAAGATAATGCAAGTTACCAGTAAACAAATCAAAACTGGCATGAAGAAAAGTTTCATTATTATGAAGAGCAGAAATTAAGAAAAAATAACACTTAAACTTTAACTAAATCTAACCTAACTTGACCTGACCTGTACTGACCTGACCTAACAAGTAAATATAACCTAGCCTGACTTGTGGCCTGCTGCCACAATAAAGGTAAAGATGGGTGCATATTTTATAGCTTTGCATGGCTGTGGTGCTCATCTCCGAACCGATAGTCCTTTGAGCCTGTGGTAGGTAAGAAGCAGTTACCCCAGGACACAGACTAATATGAAATCTAGGATTGCCAAAATTCACCTTTCCCTGGTTTCCCCAGCTACCCATTTATCAAACAGCCCGAAAGGAAGTATGAACAGCTGGGTGAGCCGTACGTTCACTGCCTAGGCCGGGATTCTGACCACTAATCCATTAAATGGAATTAAATATTTTAACTTTGTTACTAACAATTTGCCCCATTTTTTTTTTACGTGTTTCGCCTATAGCGCCGGTAGACTTTCTTCAGGGGGGTTTCTTCAGGGTTTTTTAAAAATTCAGATTGACAAGCTCTACACTGTGAGACAGGTAAGAATTGTCTACCTTGAGAATGCTGTTTACCTAAATAATACCACTTTTTTAGGTTGAAAATGATAAAATGTTTGAGATGAGACAGAGCAGCAGACATCCAAACTGGGCAACAGTGCCCCAAAACGGGCAAAGAGAAAAAAAATCTTATTACTAAAACGGAACATTTCCATAACAGACCAGATTTAGAATCTAATGTTATTTCCAGTATTTTTAAAGAATTGCATGAGTGGATTACTTGGGTGTTAAGATATCAGGATGTGGAAGATGGACAGCCCTGGAAGGAGTAAAGATATACTAGTTGTCTTAGACTATTAATTTCATGCCCAAGCAGTAAAACCAAGGGAAAATATAATGAAGATGAGTGGCTCCATGAGATCTACTTTGAGGATCAGGGAATGGGGAAAAATAAGGATGTATCATCAACATTGGGTATCAGTTCGGAGGAGACGCCATACCACATATCACTGAAAATTTACCATAAGTTCAACCAAAAGTACATCCATTTTGTTATATAAAGTCACAATGCGACGTTCTGTAGGAGTATGTACTTAGCACATATTTGCTTTCTTGATGAGAGGGGTGACGAGGGCCAACAAATGTTGGAACTACTGTTGGTCAAATCGAGTCCACTGCCTGAGCGGCTTAGTCCTCTCAGCAGCTCCCTCAGTGCTATGAAAGCTACACTCCTCTCCTCTGTAGCTACGGACGGCTCTAGAGACGCTTCTTCCTCCTGCTTTTTTTTCTTCAGTAGGCAGACAACTGCTGTACATATAGTGCCATGTCTTCTTCAATCTTCTAGTAGATTCCTTGGGCCAGTGGGTGTAGGCTTTGTTATTGTTAGCAGGCAGCAGATACGGCACGGCGCCCGCGCCGATTAAAACGAAAAGCCGAAATTGGCGTTAAAACTCGGCTATCTCTTTGAGGCTCCGTGTGACCAGAAAGCAGGATTTTTTTATTTTATTTAAATCGTTTTATTTTAATTTAAATGATTTATTTTTGCATTAATCCTTGTTTGTTTCCACTGATTATTTGTTTCAGTCTTATGAGGCCATTTTCTTGTATTAAACTTGGCTAATGTTAAATAAAACCATAGTTTAATATATATTACCTAAGATGAGTTTTTCCAATGATCCCTATACTATGGAACGAACACTTGCCCCAGCCGCGAGTTTTGGAAAATCAACCGCTTTGGTGGGAATCCCCATAACTCCCTTATTTCTGGGCTACAGGAAAAAGTTTTTGATATCAATCGACGGCAAAATGAAAGGGCTATATTTTTTAATTAGCGATCGGGCTCTAAAACCGAATCGAAAGGGTAAAAAATCGAATGAATTCGCAAAAAACGACTCGATTTTTTTTTTTTTTTTTGAGTTCACAACCTTGAAACCCGCTCATTTCTTGAGAATTTCAAAAGACTTATTTAACAAATGATTTAGCCCTGCCAATGTGCTTTCTAATATGGTGCATAACATTTCCCTACTCCCAATATAGTTTCGTCGCTAGAGCTCAAAACGTAAACCCTGTCGAGAGGGATTTTGACGAACTCCAGACACTTTGGCGTTTTTGTCTGGTGTGGCCTTGCTATTTCCTCTAGAAGGATGTAATTTACCACGTAGCCCCCCTTGGTAATGTAGTTTGACCAGCTCGAATGATGTTTTGATAGCTCGATTCCAAGTTCGCCGTCGAGCTTTCACAAAATAACCTGTTTTTCGGCCCTTTTGCCGCGATTTGGACACGCATTAGTTCCTTGCTTATAACTTTTTTATTTATCTAATGCTTTCCAATTTTTTCTGATTTTTCTGTATTAAAAGAGCTATCATTTGCCACCAAGCACGCCTTCCTAGCTTCAGTAGTTTTCGCTCGAGCTCGACCAGAAGTCGCGACGAACATTCCCCGAATCTGCCTCATTTCACGCGCCGCTACGAAAAACTTTTCTTACGCCACAAAATTTAATATATCTGCAAAAAAAAAAAAAATAAATAAATAAATAAAAAAATTAAATAAAATAAATCTGCACCCGTCAATATTTTGACTATTTATTAATAAAACGTATAATATATATATATATATATATATATATATATATATATATATATATATATAGATATATATATATATAGATATATATATATATATATATATATACATATATATATATATATATATATATATATATATATATATATATATATATATTTAATTCACAAGTAATAACAGGTTTATTGTGATTACATAAAAACTACTAATATATGAAACATGTAAACAGTATAATACTATAAAGTTAATATATATTGTGCGCTATTGAGTATTTGTAGTATGTTGATATATGTGTCATTTTAATGAAATAATTGTGTACAAATTACTTCCAGTATATGTTAAATTATATTTAAATTTAAAAGTACTGTTTTATTGTTAAATTATAAAAAAAGGGTGGGAATTATAACAGACTCGCTTAATAGCAGCTGCCGCGGCAGACTTATATTGGGACTAGCGACAAAAGTACACAACAAGTTTTATATATATATATATATATATATATATATATATATATATATAGATATATATATATAGATATATATATATATAGATATATATATATATATATATATATATATATATATATATATATATATATATATATATATATATATATATATATATATATATATATATATCTATATATATATATATATATATATATATATATATATATATATATATATATATATATATATATGGTATCAAAAGAAAGCAAATTAAATGTATTATTCATAAATGGGAAGATATATAGTTGAACACTAAAAAAATAGAAATAACATGTATAATAAGGCGCTTAGCATAGGTTGATTTATATAGTGAAATGATTATATACAAATAGTAACTTTTTATATAGATATCTTAAAATGGTTTTAATACAAGATAGTCAACATATTGAAGTGTTCATATATGATTTTTTATGCAGATATATTAATTTTTGTGGGGTCAGGATGGTTTTTCATCGCGGCGCGTGAAATGAGTCAGATTCGGCGAATGTTCGTCGCGACTTCTGGTAGAGTTCGAGCAAAAACTACTAAAGCTAGGAAGGCTTGCTTGGTGGCAAATGAAAGCCCTATTAATACGGATTAATAATCTAAAAAAAATTGGAAAGCACTAAATAAATGAAAAAGTTATAAGCAAAAAACTTGGACGTGTCCAAATTGCGGCAAAAGGGCCGAAAAACAGGCTATATTGTGACGGCTCGTCGACGAACTTGGAATCGAGTTATCAAATAATGCTTCGAGTTATTCAAACTACATTGCCAAGAGGGGCTACATGACAAATTACAGCCTTCTAGAGGCAATAGCAAGGTCACAGTAAACGAAAGCGGCACAGTGTCTGAAGTTCGTCAAAATCGCTCTCGACAGGGTTTACGTTTCGAGCTCTAGCGACGAAACTACTGGGAGTAGGGAAATGTTATGCACCATATTAGAAAGAACATTGGCAGAGCTAATTCATTTGTTAAATAAGTTTTTTGAGATTCTAAAAAAATGAGCGGGTTTCAAGGTTGGGAACTCAAAAATATATTTTTCAGAGTCGTTTTTTGCGAATTTATTCGATGTTTGACCCTTTCGAATCGGTTTTCGAGCCCGTTCGCTAATTAAATAATATAGCCTTTTCATTTTGCCGTCAATTGATACCCAAAACTTTTCCGTAGCCCCAGAAATAAGGGAGTTATGGCGATTCGCACCAAAGCGGTTGATTTTCCAAAATTCGCGGCTTAATGACAAGGGCTCCGCAAAATCAAAAGAGTAAGCCGTCCATTACTTGAGGTGTCATTGTTTTTTCACATAAAAATCATAAGTAGCCATAAAAATCATAAGTTGCCAACTTTATTTATATGTTGTCAAATTTGGATAATATTAATAAGAAATTAGACTTAATCATGGTACATTGCATTAAAAAAATAATTAAGCTCTTTAAACTTAATTATTACATTTATCGTTATCATCAACAAAAAGACCTTACTTTCTTTTTTTATGCTTTTGAATATTTTTCTTGTAAAATATGGCAATGATTCACTGGTGCCTGACTTGCTACAGGACCAGTACAGGATCAGTACAGGAGAAGCAGACTTAATACTTTTCCTGTACAACTGGTTCACATTTTTTTTTAACATCAAAGAAGACAGCTCAAGGGCACACAAAAAGGAAACAATAATAAAAAAGCCCGCTACTCGCTGTTCTTCCTTCTTATATTATATATATATATATATATATATATATATATATATATATATATATATATATATATATATATATATATATATATATATATATATATATATATATATATATATATATATATATATATATATATATATATATATATATATATATATATATATATATATATATATATATATATATATATATAAATATATATATATATATATATATATATATAACTTAAATCATTAGATATATTACTCTTGATATAACACTTAAATAATTTTAAATACAGTATATTTAATTTTGATTTAAATCACGATTTGTTTTACTCTGATTTAAATCGATTTAAATCACTTGATTTAAATAATTTGATATAAGTCAAACCAACCCTGCCTGAAAGTGGCAAGAATTCGGCCTGGGTGGATATTGCTGGCTGTAAAATTGCTGTAAAATCTGCTCGTGTGACCCAGCCTTAACACACACAGTCACTCACTCATTTACTCGCTCACTTGCTAACTCACTCACTCGCAACACATCTGACAAACATAAGTATAAGAGTGATCAAGTAGGAATGAAAATTAGAAACAAGGAAGACTTTGATTATTAAGTTAAGGGAGGGAACAAAAGGGAGAAGCGACTAAACTTGCTGAAAATGATGAAGATAAAATGTAATAATAATAATAATAATAATAATAATAATAATAATAATAATAATAATAATAATAATAATAATAATAATAATAATAATATAAGAGTAATAATAGCAGCAGGGGAAAGAGAAAGAGAGAGAGAGAAGAAAGAAGAAATTTGACTCAGACACGAAGGAGAGAATGAGGAATAGAATTAAATTATATAGGAAGGTGAGGAAAAGGCAGGCGAGCGGAATCGAATAATGAAAGAGGAAGAAACAGGTAGACAAAAGGAAGGAAAATAACACGGCGAAGGAGCGAAGAATTAAAGGGAGGGAGAAGGAGAAACAAGGAGGGACGGGGAGGAAGGTTCAAAGAGAGAGAGAGAGAAGAGAGAGAGAGAGAGAGAGAGAGAGAGAGAGAGAGAGAGAGAGAGAGAGAGAGAGAGAGTTCATTATTGTGGTTTTCTCTCATAAACATCAAAGTTTCAGCACAGTCTTACTAATTATGATCCTCACCTTCATGCCTGGCGACCTTGAGAGGACGTTTCGAACTTTCTCTCTCTCTCTCTCTCTCTCTCTCTCTCTCTCTCTCTCTCTCTCTCTCTCTCTCTCTCTCTCTCTCTCTCTCTCTCTGTTGTTTCTTTCTTTCCTTTTTTTCTTTTTAGCTTTTCTTCCTTTTCTTCCACCATCATATTTTTTTTCCATTCCTCCATATCCTTCACTTCTCTCCCTCCTTTCCTCACCTCTCCTTTCTCACTTCTCCCGTTTAATTACCTTCTATGTCTAACCATTTCATTCCTACGTGTTCCATCCCTTTCAGTCCTTTCCCTCTTCTACCCTTTTCTTCCCTTCCTTTATTCACTATTCTATTTATTGCATACCTATTTCTTCCGTTGTTTCCATGAATTTCCTTCCCATGCATTTCATACCTTCTTCCTTTTCTCCTTTCCCGTACACCAACCTTTGTCATTTCTTTCTTCCCCTTCCCTCTCCTCTCCCTTTCTTTTCATATCTTTGCCCTCCCCATCCTTTCCAATCTTTCTCTTTCCCTCCTCTTCCCATCCCATTTTTTCCTATCTCTTTCTTTCCATTCCACACCATTCACTTTCATCCCTTCTGTTCCTTCCTCTTCCTCCCCTTTCCTTTCCTTACTCTGTGGGCTTTCCCCATCCCTTCTCTACCGTTCCCTTCCTTTCCTTTTATATACCATTCCTTTCTCATCGATCCCTTTTCCTTCTTTTCCTTTACTTTACTTTCCCTTCCCTTACTTGCTCTACCTGCACTTCGCATCCTTTTCCTACTCTTCATTTCCCGTCCCATACTAAAGCATTCCCTCTTATCCCTTCTTTTTCCTTTCCTTTCATTCCCCTTTTCTTTCCTTTCCTTTCCTTTCCTTTCTTTTCTTCTCCTTTCCCTTCCTTTCCTCTCTCTTCTATATTACACCTGCACCTCCCATCCCTTCCCTCCCTTCCCTTCTCCGTCATACCTGTCCCTTCCTTCCCTTTCTCTTCCTTTCCTATGCCGTCCTTCATCATACGCTCACTTCTATTCCTTTAAATTGCTTTCCCTTCCCTATTACACCCGTCCCTGCCTTCCCTCTCCATCATACCTTTCCCTTCCCTACTCCTCCCTTTGTCAGTATCGTCTATTTTATTTATATTATTTTGCGTTCCGTGTGACGACCAATTAGCGTGAGTGTGGGTTGCGTGCATACGCGTGACTGGCGGACATTCAGAGCTGGTCAGGTTGGGGTGGGAGGGGGGTGAGGATGGAGGGTGAGGGGGTGAAGGATGGGATGTGAGTGAGGGTGGTTGGGGTGTTGGTGTGGATAAGGTTGGTTGGGGGTTGAGGGTGGTGGTTGTGGTGAAGGTGTGTGGGGTGGGGGGGGGTGAGGGTGGTGGTGGGGGTGATGGTGGGGGTGGGGGTGGGGGAAGGGTGGGGTGGGGTGGGGAGGTGAGGGTGGGGTGAAGGTGGGGGTAGGTGGGGGGTGAGGGTGGTGGTGGTGGTGAAGGTGGTGGTGGTGGTGGTGATGATGGTGGGGGGTAGGTGGGGGTGAGGTGGTGGTGGTGGTGAAGGTGGGGGGGTGGTTGGGGGGTGAGGGGGGGGGTGATGGTGAAGGTGGGGGTGGAGGGGTGAGGGAGCAGGATGGGGGGTGAGGTGGTGGTGGTCATTGGGGGGTGAGGGGAGTGGTGGTGGAAGGTGGGGGGTGAAGGTAGGGGTGGTGAAGGTGGGTGTGGGGTGAGGGTGGTGGTTGTGGTGAAGGTGGGGGTGGGGTGGGTGGGGGGTGAGGGTGGGGTTGGGGTAGGGGGGGGTGGGGGGGGTTGGGGTGGGGGGGGTGGGGGGTTGGGAGTTGGGTGGTGGTGGTGGTGAAGGTGGGTGTGGGGTGGGTGGGGGTTGTCGTGGTGGGGACGAGGTGGTTGGGGACTTCTATTTTTCTTGGTTTATTTTTGTCTCTTTGTTCTCTCGTATTTTCTCTTTAGTTCTGTTATCTTCTCTTTTTTTCATCTTTCTCTCTTTCCATTTTTTCTATTTTCTTACGAATAAGAATATTAGTATTATCAATATAATTATGCTCAATTATTATTATTATTATTATTTTTATTATTATTATTATTATTATTATTATTATTATTATTATTATTATTATTATTATTATTATTATTATTATTATCATTATTATTCATCTTTTTTTCCCTCCTCCTTCATTGTTATTTTCTTAATTTAATTCTTATTTCCTTTTAGTGTTGAACTAATATATTATTTTTTTTTTTTTATCTGACAATAATTCTCACTCAATATTTTTTGTCTGGGCGTTTGATGTTCACTATATTTTGTTTATATGCATGTTGTGACTTCTTATATTTACTATGTTTTTATACCGGCGTTATTCACTGTATCTCTCTCTCTCTCTCTCACCCACCCATCTACACCCCACCCACCACACACCCACACCCAAAAACACATCCCCCCCACCACACACACACAGACACACCACCACCACTACCACCACCACCACCTCTTCACTCGTCACTGTGGTGTCCTACAATGAAGATCAGACACCAACCCGACTTATGACACGCCGACAAAACACACCGTCAAAACAACAACAACAACAACAACATCATAACAACAACAACAATAGAATTAAGGGCAAGAAGTTTTTTCAACGATAATTAATAAGAGTCCGGGGCGTTATGAGGACTTGTCGCCGTTTTTGAGGAAGTTCATAATTTATGTTTCCAGGAAGTTACTTTTTTGCGATTTCTTTTGTGGATGTAATATTTTTTTTTTCCTCTCGCACACGGGACAAGACAGCATTTCCTCCCGAGCATTACCGTCACCTGCTGACTGCACCTGTCCGCATGCCTGTTAGGTGTGTTGTGATATCTAGTTATCACCAGCCAAAACACGATATTTATGACAGCCTTTCATTTGTAGATGCACGATTTAACAGCTGGCATCCCTCCCCCCGCACGCACACACACACACACATATGCGAGCACAAAGCAAACAAAATTCACAGCCTCTCAATTATCTACGCACGATTTAACACACACACACACACACACACACACACACACACACACACACACACACACACACACGAACGCAATGCAAGCAACAGCCTTCACCTCTCAAGCCAGCCAGCGCAAAAAACTTTTCCCGGTCATACTCTTACACCTGGACTTACTGTGAGCGGCAGGCATGAGACGAGTTTTTTTTTATTCTTCTCAAGTTTATTTAGTCAGCCATTTTTTCCCTCCCAGCAAGCCTCTGGTACTTTCAATACTTTCCTTCTTCCCTGTGATCGATGTTTTGCTTTTCGTCCATGCCCAGCAGTCCATGCACGTCATGCTCGCCTCTATCTCGTGTCTTCATTAATGTTATACTGGTGTGCTGGGGTTCCCCTGGGCATGTTCCACTCGTTTTCAAGTCTTCAGTCACTCACTGCCCGACACAGTGAACAGGAAGAAACTGGTCAAAACTC
>NC_066512.1:6910062-6922562 GCF_024679095.1 Eriocheir sinensis
AAGAGGAGGTGAGTGTTGTTTGGTGGTACCCCTGAGCGCATTGGCCATGCCAAACGGTTTGCCCACCGGTGTGTCGTATCGCAAACATTACTGCGATATGACCCACCGGTGGACATACTTTAATTGTCAATATTCTGTGTGTCTCTTTACATACCTGAGCTTTTCATACCTAGCAGCTTGTTTATATATTATTGTCTCTTTGTTTCGCAGATGGAGAAAATAAATAATGCAAGCTTTTATGGTCATCCTAGCTCAACAGAAGAGAGAGAAGACAGCCCAAATGAGGACTCTGATGATCCACGTTATGAAACAGAGTCTTTTTGCTCCTTTGATAGCAAATCACTTGATATAGGGTAGGCGGTGGCTGAGTGGTTAGCGTGTAAGCCTCGGACTCACCGGGCCATGGACAGCGTAAGTTCGAATCCCCACACTACTACCTGGGATTTTTTAGTCACCACCGAGTAGCCTAAAACTACCCACATGCTGTCCTGAAGACCACCCATGAACCTGGACTCTAGAAGAAACTGTCCAAGTGAGTTAAGAATGAGTTCCGGGCGGCAGCATGAGCCAAGCATAACTGGAACCACTTCGAAAAATTGCCTGCGCCCTGACGGGCACGGGCCGACCACCAGGCCCTTGAAGAAAGCCTACCGGCACTACAGGATGAAAAAAAAAAAAAAAATCTGAAAATGATGTGACTGATGAGGAGGAGGAAGAGGAGGACTTTGTTGATGATTTAGCTGTATCACCTTTTTGTAGTTGGAAAAACATGACAGCAACACAACATTCCTTTCCATTCCCAGGAAAGGAAGAACTCTGTGTGAGAGCTTCATCATCATCAGAAGAGAAGATTTGGCCAACATTACTAGTGTTTATCAATACGATATAAGATCTATGAAGTTCGCCATTGATTGATTTATCATAGTTTGTTCAGCAGATTATATAAGGAATTTCACAAAAAAGAAAATTTGACAAAAAAAATCACTGAAGCCTGTCCAGGAAATTCCATTTATGAAGGACCTATTTGCATTATTTGTTATAGGAAAGTTTTCTATGTTCTTCTGAATGAAAAAAAAAATGAAAGATAATATGTATTTTTATATGTTTCAGGAAAATGTCACACAAAAATAAGATCTTTTTTGTATTATTTTTTTTATAAATGAAATAATGAAATATTTTCAATATTATTTATCCATCATTTTTCTATGGCCTCCTACGCCTGCTGACTATTGTAATTTAACTATATAATCCAATTCCTTTCAATAATATAAAGAAAACATGACATATATGAAAACAAATTTATGACCCACCGGTGGGTCATATCGCAACATATAAAAGAAACTGATGACCCACCGGTGGGTCGTATCGCAGGTAACGTGTTAAAAACAAGCTCGACCGTCACTTTCTGGAACTTAATATTAACTAGAGTAGAAAAGCAACGTTTTGGAGCCATCTGATTATTGTAGATTCACTTAGGTTTAAGGACAGACCACCTAATCTGGACCATGGGGTCTGTGTGGTCTGATTTCTATGTACCCTATAATTCTCTTATTCGCACGAGAGAGAGAGAGAGAGAGAGAGAGAGAGAGAGAGAGAGAGAGAGAGAGAGAGAGAGAGAGAGAGAGAGAGAGAGTACCTTTCTCTCTCTTCTTATTCTGCACGAGAGAGAGAGAGAGAGAGAGAGAGAGAGAGGAGAGAGAGAGAGAGAGAGAGAGGGAGAGAGAGAGAGAGAGAGAGTGAGAGAGTTTCTCTCTCTCTCTCTCTCTCTCTCTCTCTCTCTCTCTCTCTCTCTCTCTCTCTCTCTCTCTCTCTCTCTCTCTCTCTCTCTCTCTCTCTCTCTCTCTCTCTCTCTCTCTCTCTCTCTCTCTCTCTCTCTCTCTCTCTCTCTTATTCGCACGAAACAGGTCAGGTCATTTAGATCAGTTGAAACCAGTCCCCAGCAGGAGATGAGCTGAAGAAGGAAAGATGGAAAAATGGAGAAAAAAGAAAAAAGGAAGTGGTGGAGGAGTAGGAGGAATAGGAGGAGGAAGAGGAGGAGGAAGAGGAGGAGGAGGAGGAGGAGGAGGAGGAACACAAAAGAACACAAAGAAAGAACAAACAACAGCAGACCTGCTAGTCCTTACGAGGCTGTTTGTGACAAGCTACACTAACTATCTAATCAAAGGTGGAAGATGAAGGACAGCAAAGGCGAAGGCTCCTCCCCAACCCCCCATTCCTCCAGCCAAAGCTGGCAGGAAAGGAAAAAGAACCATGCAGCATGGAAAAACTGCATGGAAATTATGTAGAAAAGAGGAAAGAACTACCATTACTGCTACCACTAACCGGGCGATAAAAGCGGACAAGGACACCAGTATTCGAAAGAACTTAATGTTATTACGACATTGAGTAATATCTTAGTTGCTGGTTGTATTCAAAATACTTGTCTAATCTATTCTTGAAGGCCGTAACTGTTGTACTATCAACATCACAGGGTAGAGAGTTCCAAACATTAGCTACTCGATTGAAGAAGAAGTGTTTATCTTCGTGCGACGAGAATCTTTTACCACTTATCATCAAATTGTGATTTCTTCTTGTTCTATGTGATAGATCAATTGTAAAGTAATCTTCCGCATTAATATCACTGAATCCTTTAAACATTTTAAACACTTGTATTAGATCGCCTCGCATTCTTCGTTTTGATAGACTGAATAAATTTACTTCCTTAAGCCTTTGTTCATATGATAAATTTCTCAACCTAGGAATCATCTTTGTTACTCTTCGTTGGACCCGTTCCAATTTTTCAATGTCTTTTCTGTAATAGGGAGACCAAAACTGTACACAGTACTCTAGACTGGGTCGAACTAACGAATTATACAGTTTTAATATTACTTTTTTCCGATTTATTATTAAAGACTCGTCCGATGAAGCCAACCAATTTGTTTGCAGTTTTAACTACCTCTGAACAATGCTGACCGGGCTTGAAATCGCTTGATATAGTGATTCCAAGATCTTTTTCTTTA
This sequence comes from Eriocheir sinensis, assembly GCF_024679095.1. Lineage (NCBI taxonomy): Eukaryota > Metazoa > Arthropoda > Malacostraca > Decapoda > Varunidae > Eriocheir > Eriocheir sinensis. The sequence goes on from NC_066512.1 coordinate 6,913,062, forward strand.
CTTACTGCAGAAAGCTGTTGGCCATTCATTACGTACCGAACGCGATTGTTATTTTTTCCGATGTGCAACACTTTACATTTGTCAACGTTAAATATCATTTGCCATTGATTGGCCCAACGTGCAAGTCGATCTAGATCTGATTGTAAAGCTTCTTCGTCGAGTGTCGCAGTTACTTTACTAGCAATTTTTGTGTCATCAGCAAATTTTGATACTTTGCAAGTGAGCCCATCATCGATATCATTAACATAAATTAAGAAGAGCATGGGGCCAAGCACTGATCCTTGAGGTACGCCGCTTCTGACGTCGAGCCAGTTAGATGTAACACCGTTTAGAACTACTCTCTGTCTCCGCTCAGAGAGCCAGTCCACAAGCCAATTGTGAATGTTACCCGAGATACCGTGCGCCAATAATTTGCTGAGCAATCGTTGGTGGGGGACCTTATGAAATGCCTTTTGAAAATCCAGATATATGATATCTACTGATCTGCTTTCATCGAACACCTCAAAAAATATAATGAAAAAATCAAGTAAGTTAGTTAAACACGAACGTTTACTACGGAAGCCATATTATTTTCTTAGAAGAATTTCACCATATTGTCGCGAATGATAGTCTCCATTAACTTACAAACAATCGATGTCAGGCTAATTGGTCGATAGTTTCCTGGATGAGACTTGTCCCCCTTTTTGAAAATTGGTGTGACATTTGCAAGTTTCCGATCCGACCGGAACTTTTCCAGCTGTTAAAGATTTATTAAATATGATGGAGAGCGGTTTACAAATTTGATGTTTGATTTCTTTTAAGACCCTAGGGGTAATTTTGTCTGGACCAGGAGCTTTGCTTACTTTAATCTTTTCAAATGCGCGTAAAATGTCACTTTCTACGATGAGCACGCCACTTAACATCTTTTCGGTCCTTCTAACCTCCGGCGGTTGAGGTGATAAACAATCTTCGTCGGTAAATACGGATGCGAAAAAGTTATTTAGGATTGTAGCCATTTCATTTTCATCGTTCGTGTGGTAACCATTATCATTAGCAAGCGGTCCGATACCACAAGTGAGTGACTTTTTATTATTTATATAGCTAAAAAAAAAATTAGGATTAGATTTATTCGTTTCCGCTATATATTCTTCAAGATTTTTCTTGCTTCGTTTTATTGATTTCTTGGTTTCGCGGCGAATTCTGTCCAACTCTAGTTTGTCAGCCTCACTCTGAGTTGATATGTATCGACTGTATACGCGTTTTTTAAGAGATAGGCTATTTTGATTTTCGTTATTCCACCATTTGGGTTTCTTCTTAAAAGCTGAACGTCTGTTACGATAGGGTACGCATATGCTTATGGCATTGTTTAATATTGTGGTGAAGGCCCCCCAAGATTTATCAATATCTGTTTCCGCCGAGATTTCAGTCCAGTCAGAATTATTTAGAATTGGTCGGAGTCTTACGAAATTCGCTCTCTGATAATCAGGCACCTTTTCTTTGCTAGGAGTTACTTTACTTTCTTTCATATTGATGCTGAATGTGATTGTTCGGTGATCGCTAGAACTAAAAATTGGACCAACATTTACTTCGTTAACTAGATCAACTGTCGCTGAAAAGATAAGGTCAAGTATATTATTTTCCCGAGTCGGTTCTTCAACGTGTTGATGTAAATCACTTTCTAGTAAATTTGTGTACAGGTCGAGCCCTGTATGACAGTTCAACGGTTCACCCCATCTTTTCATTGGCAAGTTAAAGCCCCAACAATTACTGCCTCGCAACTGCTAAGTGTCTATCCAAGATTCTGTGACTCCGATGATGTGATAATGATTTGTAGCTGCGAGGACTTCTAAGTCTTCAAATTTGTTACGAAGGCTGCGAGCGTTTACATAGCAAGCTTTAATGTGATTCGAGTCGGGGGTTTCGCGGGTTGAGTGCTCCCTTACGGTGGAGCTGCTGATGTTCTCGACTCCGCGTTTTTTGGCTTTCGAAGAGCCACTTGGTCACAACGGGCTGCTCCAACAGGGTTTAAGTGGATGCCATCAGGAAGGAACAAGTCTGAATCGTAGTAAAAATTGTTCCTGAGATTATGATGTTACTGGCATCCGTTTTACGTTTATACTGCTTGATCATGCGGTGGTATTTCTCAAGCAGTTCCTCAGAACGGGTTGTCTTTACGTCATTCGTCCCCGCGTGAATGACAAAGAGGGTGTTTCGGTCGGCATTTCTCGTGACATCATCGCACGCTGCGGTGATGTCGTCCAGTCTGGCACCTGGATAGCAGTAACGTTTTTTGCGGCCGTTTGATGAACGACCACAGAACTCGACCAGCTGGCCACGCACCATGGAGTCCCCAACTAGGCGAGTCTCAAACTCATCCTCCATGGTGTCTGCCAGCACCTGGAACCTATTGAAGGTAGCGGGGGTCAGTAAATTCTTGGGTGCCTGCTTCGGTTTGGCTCCATTCCTTACAGGTTGGAATCCGACATCCCGTGATGCAGGAAGAGAAGCGTTAAGTCAGGCAGGTTGGAAGGTGTCCTGTGAGGCAGGCTGGGGTTAGCCTGTGAGGCAGGCTGGGAGTTAGTCCCAGAGGCAGGTTGGGGGCAGGCAGGCTGGGGTTGTCCCAGGAGGCAGGCTGGGGGTTTGCCTGTGAGGCAGGCTGGTGGTTAGCCTGTGAGGCAGGCTGGGGTTAGCCTGTGAGAGGCAGGCTGGGGGCTGGGTGAGGCCAGGCAGGCTGGGGTTTGCCTGTGAGGCAGGCTCTCAGAGGCAGGCTGGGCAGGTTTGTCCCAGGCAGGCTGGGGATTAGCCTGTGAGGCAGGCTGGGGGTTAGACTGTGAGGCAGGCTGGGGGTTAGCCTGTGAGGCAGGCTGGGGGTTGGCCTGTGAGGCAGCCTGGGAGTCAACCTCTGAGGCAGGTAACACGTCCTCCCGTGAAGCAGGAGGGTCGTCTGAGAGGGCATGTCTCGGAGGGCCTCCACCATCGATGGCGGAGTCCTACATTATTTGAAACAAATTCCTGAAGGCTTCTGAATTTCTTTTTCAAGATCATTATATTTGACTTTCCATTCAGTCACAACCTTCTGCAGTTGTAATAATCTTGAACGCAAAGGCGGCACTTCTCAGCTGGAAGAACTGAGCTGCAAATCGTCCGGGACAGACGTCACACTTAAGGTTCGAAGGCATTTTAGAAATTCTAAGGAGTTAACAGTTTGGGCAAATATTAAAACGCTTGAAATAAATTAAATTGTGACCTGAAATTGAATTGGATAAAAATTGTGCATGGAAGTCAGATACTGCTGTGTTAGATGCCTCCAACACTGGGAGTTCGCTCACACAGGGTCTTGAAAACGCCTCAAAGAACAATCGCTTGTCCTGAGCCTCGGTCACGAGAGAAACTTTCACAACCCGGCGCTTTTCAGCTATTGTCCTCGAAGTTTTGTCCCATAGAACGGGGCCGGCGTAGTCACACAGAGCAGAGCTAGCAAGGGAGGAGAGGAACCAGCACCACTGTTCCCACTCTTCCGAAATGTCTAACCCAACTCTGCGACCCTTTCGAGGCCTCGCCAGTGGCACCTGTCACCAGGTGTTCTCCACCAACTCTAGAGAGTATCAGACGCCCTTCCTGAGTGACCAAAAAGATGAAATATTCCTTGAGTATAAGAAAACCCTCAGAAACTCACTCCAGAAGCCGGGAGGTACAACCTCAAATGGCCCATGGAAGACATCTCTTTCAGGAGAAAACAAGAAACAGCTGTTATGCAGAATAGGGATGGGAGTACCGTCGATAGAGGGGAGGGACGGGGAGCTCAGACAGACAACTGGTTCCCAGGGAGGCATTTTAGTGTAGAGGTCGCCACACTCCTCTACACCGCAGGCCTAAATAATAAGGGCACGGTCCAGCTGACTACGACCCTGGAACCCCCAGCCATTGTCTCATAAAGAGATCCTCTGCCTGCAGTCCAATCCACCACTGCTTGCTGCCCAGAGGCTTCTCCGTGACCCTGGCACTGGGAGACAGAACAGGTATTACACCTTGTCCAAAGGCAGGGACGTCTAGTAGGTTCCCTGAGGTGAACATTTCACCCGCATACCGGGAAGAAAGGGGAAGGGAAGGAAGGAGGGGAGTGGAGGATGGGAAGGAGGAAGGAAGGAGTGGAAGAGGGAAGGAGGGAAGGGAAGGAGGAAGAGGAAGAGAAGGAGAGAGGAGTGGAGGAGGAAGGAGGAAAGGAATGGAATGAGAAGGGGAAGGTAAGGAGGAAAATAAAACGAGAGAGTGAGGAGGCGAATAAGGATAGAGGAGGAGGAGCTGCAAAAGAAGGAGAAAAAAAAGGTAACAGTATTGGGAAAAACAAACAAGTGGAAAGAAAAAGAAAATTGAGAAAAAGAGGTAAGGGGTAAAAGGAAGGAAGGAGAAGGGAAAAGGAATAAAGGAGGGAGAGGTGAAGGTAAAGGAAGAAATAGAGACGAAAACGTAACCCATGAAAAGAAGGAAGAAGGTAAAAAGAAAGAGTAAAAAATAAATGAAAAAAGAAGGATGAATGTGAATAGGAAATGAGGGTAAGAAGGAAAGGAAAGAAATAAAGAAATAAAAGAGAAAAGAAAAGGAAGAGAAAAGAAGAAAAGAAAATACAGAGGGAAGAAAGAAATGAAAGGTAGGAAAAAGGGAAAATTGATGAAGAAAAGGAAAGGAGGAGAAAGGAAGGAAAGAATGTAAAGAATGAAAAGAAGGAAGAAAAGAAGGAAGGAAGGAAAGAAAAGAGGAAGAAAAGAAATGGACAAAAAGAAGGAAGGAAAGGAATAGAGTAATGACGGAATAAAAGAGAGAAATGAAAAAAGGAAAGAAGGATACGGAGAAAATACAGGCGACGAAAGGAGGATGAAGACAAAGACAAAAAAAAAGAAATATGAAGTAGAAAGACGAAAATATTAGAAAGAGGAACAAAATAGAATGGAAGGAGTAAGCCGAAAACAGTTGCTAAAAAAAAGCCGATAGACATTTTCATAGATATAAATACAGATAGAGAAACACAACACTGCGCAACAACCGTGGAGCGCAACAGTAACACTGCAACACGGGGCTGAAGAACGCTTGTGTGTCCCGAACCAGAGACACCAACTGCTTCCTCCCGTTGGCAAGCACGCCCCCCCCCGCCCCTGCTCCCCCTGCCACCCCACACCTCTGGGGAGAGAGAGAGAGAGAGAGAGAGAGAGAGAGAGAGAGAGAGAGAGAGAGAGAGAGAGAGAGAGAGAGAGGACTGAAGTTTTATTTTGTTTTACAACAGTGCAACAAAAATTATATATAAAAAAAGCCCACTACTCGCCGCTCCCACAACAGAAAATAGATGAGTACCCAAAAGAGAGGTCAATTTCGGATGGAGAGGTGTCTTGATACACTCTTCTCGAAAGAGGACAAGTCAAAGGCAGGAGAAAATACAGACGAAGGAAGGCAGTTCCAGACTTACCATTCAGTGTAAGGGATGAAAGAGTGACAGTATAGGGATGGGCTAGAGGACAGTCGAGTGCAAAGCGGGACCGCGGGACGAGAGGAGGCATGAAGTTAGCAAGTTCAGAAGAGCAGTCAGCATCAAAATATCGATAGAAGATAGAAAGAGAGTTAACATGGCGGCGGAATTTAAGAGGTAGAAGACTATCAGTAAGAGGAGGAGGAGAGCTGATGAGACGAAGAGCCCTCAGACTCCACTCTTCCAGGAGAGCTGTGTGAGTGAAGACCCTTCAACAGGAATTACATGACTCCAGACTGGTGGCTGCAGAACGCTTTACCTCATATCTTGCCAAAAACCTGAACCTGTGTCCTTCAATGCCTCAAAAACAATTTCTCCACCTATCAACTGACACTTGAGTTGCATACCCATACGAAATAGAGTGGACAAGGCCCCTATAAATGGAAAGCATCTGGAGAAGGAACTGGCGGAGACGATACAGAACACCCAACCTCGATGATGCTGATTTATTTAGATAAGATATGTGAAGCTTCCAGTTGAGATTTTGAGCTAGGGATAGACCAAGGGGAGGCGGTGGCGGAGTGGATAGTGTGACGGGGCCTCATTCAGGACGCCGCGAGTTCGAGCCGCCTGCCTGACACCTGCTGGGATTTTTCAGCCGCCGCCGAGTGGCCTAAAACTAAGAAGATTCTAGGATTAAAGATGAGTTCCGGGGGGCAGCATAAGCCAATGCAAGATGGCGCCACTATAAACACTTGCCTGCGCCACAACGGGCTGGGTCATACCCCTCCAAACCAAAACAAGTCGGGCGCTATAGGCGATGAAAAAAAAAAGTGGATAGGTGGAGAATTTGAGTTATTGAGGCGTTAAAGGACACCAGGTTCCTTCTGCCCCTATTGGAAATGATAGCAAGGTCTGAGGTTAAGCGTTCTGTAGCCACCAGTCTAGAGTCTTGTAATTCCTGTTGTGAAGGTTTTCTGCTGAAAGAAGTTGAATAATGCAAAGTAGGGTCGTCGGCGTATGAATGGATAGTACAGTTTGTTGTGGAAAGATCATTGATGAATATCAGGAAGAGAGTGGGTGTTAGGACAGAATCCTGTGGATCACCACTGTTGATAGGTTTAGGGGAAGAACAGTGACCATCTACCACCACAGAGATAGAACGGCCGGAAAGGATACTGGAGATAAAGGAACAGAGAGAGGGATAGAATCCGAAAGAGGACAGTTTAGAAAGCAAAGAGTTGTGCCAGACTCTATCGAAAGCTTTCGATATGTCTAGCGCAACTGAGAAAGTTTCACCGAAACGGCCAATATAGGATGACCAGGAGTCAGTTAAGAAATCAAGAAGATCACCAGTAGAATGCCGCTTGCGGAACCCATACTGACGGTCAGATAGAAGATCAAAAGTGGATAGATGCTTATGAATCTTCCGGTTAAGGATTAATTCAAAAGGTTTAGAAAGACAAGAAAGTAAAGCTATAGGACGATAGTTTTAGGGATTGGAACGGTCACCCTTCTTAGGCACAGGCTGTATGTAGGCGTACTTCCGGCAGGAAGTAAAGCTAGATGTTGAAAGGCAGAGACGAAAGAGTTTGACCAGGCAGGGTGTCAGCACGGAAGCTCAGTTTTTAAGGATAATAGAAGGCATTCCATCAGATCCATAAGCCTTCTGAGGATTGAGGCCAGAGAGGGCATAGAAAATATCATTCTTAAGAATCTTAATAACAGGCATAAAGGAGTCAGAGGGGGGATGAGTAGGAAGAATATGCCCAGAATCGTCCAGAGTGGGGTTTTTTTAAAAAAAAGTTTGAGCGAAGAGTTTATCCTCAGAGACAGATGTGACGGTAGTGCTGCCGTCAGTTTTTAGGAGAGGAGGGAAAGATGAAGAAGTAAAATTGGAGGAGATATTTTTTGGCTAGGTGCCAGAAGTCTCTGGAAAAATTAGAAAAAGCAAGGTTCTGGCATTTTCTATTGATGAAAGTGTTTTTGGTGGGTCGAATAATTGGTTTGGCGCGATTCCGGGCGGAAATGTAAAGATCGTGGTTAGCAGGAGTGCGAAGCCTCTGGTACCTTTTGTGAGCTGCCCCTCTATCTTTGATAGCACGAGAACAAGCGTGATTGAACCGCGGCTTTTTTCATGAAGAGTGGAAAAGTACGTGGAATGTATGCCTCCATTCCAGAGACAATCACCTCTGTGATGCGTTGAGCGCACACAGAGGGATTTCTTACCTTGATTACATAATCATTACACGGGAAATCGGAAAAGTACATCCTCAGGTCGTTCCACCGAGCGGAAGCAAAATGCCAGAAGCTCCGCCTCTTTGGTGGGTCCAGAGGGTGTGCAGGTTGTGACCGGAGGAGCCCAACGGAGAGAACAGTTTGACAGAGGAAGCTGAAGGATTAGAGGTTAGGAAGAGGTCTAGAATGTTGGGCGTGTCTCCAAGACGGTCGGGGATACGAGTAGGGTGTTGAACCAACTGCTCTAGATCATTGAGGAGAGCAAAGTTCTAGGCTTTTTCACCAGACTGGTCAGTGAAAGAAGATGAAAGCCAAAGCTGGTGGTGAACATTGAAATCTCCTAGGGTAGAGATTTTAGCGAAGAGAGAGTCAAGATGTGCTCCACTTCTGAGTTGAAGTAGTCGAATAATTTTACATAGTTAGTAGAATTAGGTGAGAGATAAACAGCACAGATGTATTTAGTAATAGAGTGACAATGAAGTCTCAGCCAGTTGGAGGGAAATTCTGAAGAATCAAGATCGTGGGCACAAGAGCAAGTGATGTCGTTGCGTACGTAGACACAACATCCAGCTTTGGAATGAAAGTTAGGATAGAGATAGTAGGAGGGAATAGAGTAGAGATTACTGTCGGTAGCCCCCGAGACCTGGGTTTCGGTGGGGAAGAGAAGGTGAGGTTTAGAGGAGGAGAGATGGTATTCCACAGAAGGGAAATTCGAACGAAAACCGCGAATGTTGCAGAAGTTAATAAAGAGAAAGTTCGGAGAGCTATCAGGGCACCTCTCAGGTAAAGAAACAAAATGGGAGTCCGCTCTGGGGCATTTGTGGCCCCCCACCCAGACGGGGACTCCGAGGCATGTTTTGACGTAGCAGTTTCGAATTTTGATGAATTTTGAGAAAAAGGTGTGTGTTGTGTGTATGTAGTGTGGCGTGGAAAGTAGGAGAATTTGTCTTTAGAGAGCATGCTGAACTACTCTCTGGTGTTAATGAGACAATAGGGAAACGGGGAGTGAGGACACGGGAAGGGTCTTTGGTGGGATTGCAGCACCCTCCTAGCTTCCCGTATATCCTCACCGGGAGTAGCTTACGCCCGTTTCGGCAGGTGTCCTCCTACCTTCTCCCATCAAATAGCTAAGAACTCAGTCAGCCGTTAAAGCAGTCTATCTATCCATCAGGAATAGTCAGTCAGCCAGTCACAGTATTCAGTCATCTGACCATTTAGCACAGTTACAGTTGCACGGATTTTTCACGGCAGATGTTGTTCGTGTTTTTTTTTTTTTTTATATATCAGGCGATGAATTGTTTTTATAGTATGAATGGTCATTCTCGTATTTTTACAAGAAAATGAATGAAAGAAAGTGTCATGGGACTTTCAGCATATGTATCCTTAGTGCCCTGTCAGTGGATGACACAGGGACTGTGAAACGCTCGAAAATAGGTGAAAGCTTTCTGTTGGTGGACGGAGACCTGCATCCTCGTCTAACTGTTGTGACTCTTTACAAATTTACGAGTGTTTGCAAGCTGCTCTTGTGTGTGTGCACACGACGAAAAGTACAAATTAGACTTGGGTGCCAATAGTTCTGTAAGCAATGAGATTCAAAAGTGTTGTGTTGCATAGGGACGTTCAAATGAATAGGCGAAGACAGCATTTTGTTTTATAGATTTCCATCCAAAACATGCGCCAAACGAAAGAAACAAGGAGCAGATGATGAAAGTCAGTACACCAGAAGAGCAAGTTGGATTGAAGAAGCCAAGCGAGTTGTAAGAGGAATATCAGCATCAGAGAGGAGCTGGGAACCTTCATATTATGACGCTGCAGTGTACACTTCG
>NC_066512.1:6927562-6965062 GCF_024679095.1 Eriocheir sinensis
CGTGTTGCTGCAGGTTGCCGTTGCGCGATAATGTACACTTCAGACTAGGGTGAGCCGACTAATAGCAGTTGTAGTAGTAGAAGTTGTAATAGTAGTAGCAACAGTAGCAATATTACTAGTAGTAGTAGTAGTAGTAGTTGTTGTTGTTGTTCTGTTAGTGACTGTAGTAGTTGTTGTAGAGTAGTAGTTTAGCAATAATGGCAAAGTAAGTAATAACAGTAAGTAATAATAATATAGTAATAGTACATAGCCTACTGCTTTTGTCATTATTGTTGTTCTTGCCGGTACTGTTGAAGTAGTAACGACCCAACACAGACGCACAGTGAACCAAGTAAAGCATGAGCATCGCATGAACATAAATTTGTGCATGAAGCATGGCGACGCATAACTTACTAAAGGAATAGTGAGAAAACAACAGCGAAAAAAGAAACTCAATTACAAACGGCAATAAACAACAGTGAATAACGCCGGTATAAAACATAGTAAATATAAGAAGTCACAACATGCATATAAACAAAATATAGTGAACATCAAACGCCCAGACAAAAAATATTGAGTGAGAATTATTGTCAGATAAAAAAAAAAAAATAATATATTAGTTCAACACTAAAAGGAAATAAGAATTAAATTAAGAAAATAACAATGAAGGAGGAGGGAAAAAAAGATGAATAATAATGATAATAATAATAATAATAATAATAATAATAATAATAATAATAATAATAATAATAATAATAATAATAATAATAAAAATAATAATAATAATAATAATTGAGCATAATTATATTGATAATACTAATATTCTTATTCGTAAGAAAATAGAAAAAATGGAAAGAGAGAAAGATGAAAAAAAGAGAAGATAACAGAACTAAAGAGAAAATACGAGAGAACAAAGAGACAAAAATAAACCAAGAAAAATAGAAGTCCCCAAACCACCCTCGTCCCCACCACGACAACCCCCACCCACCCCACACCCACCTTCACCACCACCACCACCCTAACCCCCCCACCCCAACCCCCCCCTCACCCCCCCACCCCAACCCCCCCTCACCCCCCCCTACCCCAACCCCACCCTCACCCCCCACCCACCCCACCCCCACCTTCACCACAACCACCACCCTCACCCCACACCCACCCCACCCCTACCTTCACCACCACCACCACCCTCACCCCCCCACCTTTACCACCACCACCACCCTCACCCCCCCATCCACCCCACCCCGACCTTCACCATCACCCCCCCCCTCACTCCCTCACCCCTCCACCCCCACCTTCCCCCTCACCCCCCCCCTCACCCCCCCACCTACCCCCCCCACCTTCACCACCACCACCACCCTCACCCCCCCTACCCCCCCACCATCATCACCACCACCACCACCACCTTCACCACCACCACCCCTCCCCCCCCATCCCCCACCCCCCACACCCCCCCCCCCCCCCCACCACCCCCACCCCCCCTACTCCCACCCCCACCACCACCCTCACCCCCCCACACCTTCACCACAACCACCACCCTCAACCCCCAACCAACCTTATCCACACCAACACCCCAACCACCTCACCACATCCCATCCTTCACCCTCACCTCCATCCTCACCCTCCCACCCCAACCTGACCAGCTCTGAATGTCCGCCAGTCACGCGTATGCACGCAACCCACACTCACGCTAATTGGTCGTCACACGGAACGCAAAATAATATAAATAAAATAGACGATACTGACAAAGGGAGGAGTAGGGAAGGGAAAGGTATGATGGAGAGGGAAGGCAGGGACGGGTGTAATAGGGAAGGGAAAGCAATTTAAAGGAATAGAAGTGAGCGTATGATGAAGGACGGCATAGGAAAGGAAGAGAAAGGGAAGGAAGGGACAGGTATGACGGAGAAGGGAAGGGAGGGAAGGGATGGGAGGTGCAGGTGTAATATAGAAGAGAGAGGAAAGGAAGGGAAAGGAGAAGAAAAGAAAGGAAAGGAAAGGAAAGGAAAGAAAAGGGGAATGAAAGGAAAGGAAAAAGAAGGGATAAGAGGGAATGCTTTAGTATGGGACGGGAAATGAAGAGTAGGAAAAGGATGCGAAGTGCAGGTAGAGCAAGTAAGGGAAGGGAAAGTAAAGTAAAGGAAAAGAAGGAAAAGGGATCGATGAGAAAGGAATGGTATATAAAAGGAAAGGAAGGGAACGGTAGAGAAGGGATGGGGAAAGCCCACAGAGTAAGGAAAGGAAAGGGGAGGAAGAGGAAGGAACAGAAGGGATGAAAGTGAATGGTGTGGAATGGAAAGAAAGAGATAGGAAAAAATGGGATGGGAAGAGGAGGGAAAGAGAAAGATTGGAAAGGATGGGGAGGGCAAAGATATGAAAAGAAAGGGAGAGGAGAGGGAAGGGGAAGAAAGAAATGACAAAGGTTGGTGTACGGGAAAGGAGAAAAGGAAGAAGGTATGAAATGCATGGGAAGGAAATTCATGGAAACAACGGAAGAAATAGGTATGCAATAAATAGAATAGTGAATAAAGGAAGGGAAGAAAAGGGTAGAAGAGGGAAAGGACTGAAAGGGATGGAACACGTAGGAATGAAATGGTTAGACATAGAAGGTAATTAAACGGGAGAAGTTAGAAAGGATAGGTGATGAAAGGAGGAGAAGTGAAGGATATGGAGGAATGGAAAAAATATGATGGTGGAAGAAAAGAAAAGCTAAAAGAAAAAAAAGAAAGAAACAACAGAAGAGAGAGAGAGAGAGAGAGAGAGAAAGTTCGAAACGTCCTCTCAAGGTCGCCAGGCATGAAGGTGAGGATCATAATTAGTAAGACTGTGCTGAAACTTTGATGTTTATGAGAAAACCACAATAATGAACTCTCTCTCTCTCTCTCTCTCTCTCTTGAACCTTCCTCTCTCTCTCTCCCTCCTTGTTTCTCCTTCTCCCTCCCTTTAATTCTTCGCTCCTTCGCCGTGTTATTTTCCTTCCTTTTGTCTACCTGTTTCTTCCTCTTTCATTATTCGATTCCGCTCGCCTGCCTTTTCCTCACCTTCCTATATAATTTAATTCTATTCCTCATTCTCTCCTTCGTGTCTGAGTCAAATTTCTTCTTTCTTCTCTCTCTCTCTCTTTCTCTTTCCCCTGCTGCAATTATTACTCTTATACTATTATTATTATTATTATTATTATTATTATTATTATTATTATTATTATTATTATTATTATTATTATTATTATTATTACATTTTATCTTCATCATTTTCAGCAAGTTTAGTCGCTTCTCCCTTTTGTTCCCTCCCTCAACTTAATAATCAAAGTCTTCCTTGTTTCTAGTTTTCATTCCTACTTGATCACTCTTATACTTATGTTTGTCAGATGTGTTGCGAGTGAGTGAGTTAGCAAGTGAGCGAGTAAATGAGTGAGTGACTGTGTGTGTTAAGGTTGGGTCACACGAGCAGATTTTACAGCAATTTTACAGCCAGCAATATCCACCCAGGCCGAATTCTTGCCACTTTCAGGCAGGGTTGGTTTGACTTATATTAAATTATTTAAATCAAGTGATTTAAATCGATTTAAATCAGAGTAAAACAAATCATGATTTAAATCAAAATTAAATATACTGTATTTGAAATTATTTAAGTGTTATATCAAGAGTAATATATCTATATATATATATATATATATATATATATATATATATATATATATATATATATATATATATATATATATATATATATATATATATATATATATATATATATATATATATATATATATATATATAAGGAAGAAGGAAGAACAGCGAGTAGCGGGCTTTTTTATTATTGTTTCCTTTTTGAGTGCCCTTGAGCTGTCTTCTTTGATGTTAAAAAAAATGTGAACGAGTTGTACAGGAAAAGTATTAAGTCTACTTCTCCTGTACTGATCCTGTACTGGTCCTGTAGCAAGTCAGGCACCAGTGAATCATTGCCATATTTTACAAGAAAAATATTCAAAAGCATAAAAAAAGAAAGTAAGGTCTTTTTGTTGATGATAACGATAAATGTAATAATTAAGTTTAAAGAGCTTAATTATTTTTTTAATGCAATGTACCATGATTAAGTCTAATTTCTTATTAATATTATCCAAATTTGACAACATATAAATAAAGTTGGCAACTTATGATTTTTATGGCTACTTATGATTTTTATGTGAAAAAACAGTGACATCTCAAGTAATGGACGGCTTACTCTTTTGATTTTGCGGAGCCCTTGTCATTAAGCCGCGAATTTTGGAAAATCAACCGCTTTGGTGCGAATCGCCATAACTCCCTTATTTCTGGGGCTACGGAAAAGTTTTGGGTATCAATTGACGGCAAAATGAAAAGGCTATATTATTTAATTAGCGAACGGGCTCGAAAACCGATTCGAAAGGGTCAAACATCGAATAAATTCGCAAAAAACGACTCTGAAAAATATATTTTTGAGTTCCCAACCTTGAAACCCCCTCATTTTTTTAGAATCTCAAAAAATTTTATTTAACAAATGATTTAGCTCTGCCAATGTTCTTTCCAATATGGTGCATAACATTTCCCTACTCCCAGTAGTTTCGTCGCTAGAGCTCGAAACGTAAACCCTGTCGAGAGCGATTTTGACGAACTTCAGACACTGTACCGTTTTCGTTTACTGTGACCTTGCTATTGCCTCTAGAAGGCTGTAATTTGGCATGTAGCCCCTCTTGGCAATGTAGTTTGAATAACTCGAAGCATTATTTGATAACTCGATTCCAAGTTCGTCGACGAGCCGTCACAATATAGCCTGTTTTTCGGCCCTTTTGCCGCAATTTGGACACGTCTAAGTTTTTTGCTTATAACTTTTTCATTTATTTAGTGCCTTCCAATTTTTTTCAGATTATTAATCCGTATTAATAGGGCTTTCATTTGCCACCAAGCAAGCCTTCCTAGCTTTAGTAGTTTTTGCTCGAACTCTATTAGAAGTCGCGACGAACATTCGCCGAATCTGACTCATTTCACGCGCCGCGATGAAAAACCATCCTGACCCCACAAAAATTAATATATCTGCATAAAAAATCATATATGAACACTTCAATATGTTGACTATCTTGTATTAAAACCATTTTAAGATATCTATATAAAAAGTTACTATTTGTATATAATCATTTCACTATATAAATCAACCTATGCTATATATATATATATATATATATATATATATATATATATATATATATATATATATATATATAGATATATATATATATATATATATATATATATATATATATATATATATATATATATATATATATATATATATATATATATATATATATATATATATATATATATATATATATATATATATATATATATATATATATATATATATATATATATATATATATATATATATATATATATATATATATATATATATATATATATATATATATATATATATATATATATTTGTCGCTAGTCCCAATATAAGTCTGGCTGCTATTAAGCGAGTCTGTTATAATTCACCTTTTTTTATAATTTAACAATAAAACAGTACTTTTAAATTTAAATATAATTTAACATATACTGAAGTAATTTACACAATTATTTCATTAAAATGACACATATATCAACATACTACAAATACTCAATAGCGCACAATATATATTAACTTTATAGTATTATACTGTTTACATGTTTCATATATTAGTAGTTTTATGTAATCACAATAAACCTGTAGCACTTGTGAATTAAATATATATATATATATATATATATATATATATATATATATATATATATATATATATATATATATATATATATATATATATATATATATATATATTAAACGTATTATTCATAAATAGTCAACATATTGAAGGGTTCATATTTATTTTATTTTTTATTTATTTATTTATTTATTTATTTTTTTTTTTTTGCAGATATATTAAATTTTGTGGCGTAAGAAAGGTTTTTCGTCGCGGCGCGTGAAATGAGTCAGATTCGGGGAATGTTCGTCGCGACTTCTGGTCGAGCTCGAGCGAAAACTACTGAAGCTAGGAAGGCGTGCTTGGTGGCAAATGATAGCTCTTTTAATACAGAAAAATCAGAAAAAATTGGAAAGCATTAGATAAATAAAAAAGTTATAAGCAAGGAACTAATGCGTGTCCAAATCGCGGCAAAAGGGCCGAAAAACAGGTTATTTTGTGAAAGCTCGACGGCGAACTTGGAATCGAGCTATCAAAACATAACATCATTCGAGCTGGTCAAACTGCATTACCAAGGGGGGCTACGTGGTAAATTACATCCTTCTAGAGGAAATAGCAAGGCCACACCAGACAAAAACGCCAAAGTGTCTGGAGTTCGTCAAAATCCCTCTCGACAGGGTTTACGTTTTGAGCTCTAGCGACGAAACTATATTGGGAGTAGGGAAATGTTATGCACCATATTATAAAGCACATTGGCAGGGCTAAATCATTTGTTAAATAAGTCTTTTGAAATTCTCAAGAAATGAGCAGGTTTCAAGGTTGTGAACCCCCCCCCCAAAAAAAAAAAATCGAGTCGTTTTTTGCGAATTCATTCGATTTTTTACCCTTTCGATTCGGTTTTAGAGCCCGATCGCTAATTAAAAAATATAGCCCTTTCATTTTGCCGTCGATTGGTATCAAAAACTTTTTCCTGTAGCCCCAGAAATAAGGGAGTTATGGGGATTCCCACCAAAGCGGTTGATTTTCCAAAACTCGCGGCTGGGGCAAGTGTTCGTTCCATAGTATAGGGATCATTGGAAAAACTCATCTTAGGTAATGTATATTAAACTATGGTTTTATTTAACATTAGCCAAGTTTAATACAAGAAAATGGCCTCATAAGACTGAAACAAATAATCAGTGGAAACAAACAAGGATTAATGCAAAAATAAATCATTTAAATCAAAATAAAACGATTTAAATAAAAAAAAAATCCTGCTTTCTGGTCACACGGAGCCACACAGAGTTAACCGATTTCTAACGCCAATTTCGGCTTTTCGTTTTAATCGGCGCAGGCGCCAACCCGTATCTGCTGCCTGCTAACAAGAATAACAAAGCCTACACCCACTGGCCCAAGGTGTCTACTAGAAGATTGAAGAAGACATCGCACTATGTTTAGCAGTTGTCTGCCTACTGAAGAAAAGAAGCAAGAGAAAGAAGCGTCTCTTGAGCCGTCAGTAACTACAGTGAGGAGGAGTGTGGCTTTCATAGCGCTGGGGGAGCTGCTGAGAGGACCAAGCCGCTCAGGCAGTGGACTCAATTTGTCCAGCAGTAGTTCCAGCATCTTCTGGCCCTCGTCGCCCCTCTCACCAAGAAAGCAAATATGTGCCAAGCACTTACTCCTACAAAACGTCGTACTGTGACTTTATATAGCAACATGGATGTACTTTTGGTTGAACTTTTGGTAAATTTTGAGTGATACGTGGCATGGCGTTTACTCTCAACTGATACCCAATGTTGATGATACATCATTCTTTTTCCCCATCCCCTGATCCCCAAAGTAGTTCTGATGGAGCCACTCATCTTCATTATATTTACCCTTGGTTTTAGTACTTGGGCTTGAAATTAATAGTCTTCAGACAACTAGTATATCTTCAGTCCTTCCAGGGCTGTCCATCTTCCACATCCTGTTATCTTAACACCCAAGTAAACTGCTCATGCACTTGTTTAAAAATACTTGAAGTAACATTGGACTCTAAACTAACCCTGAAAACATAAGTACGACTGCTCATCTAATTTCCATGAGGGCTGGTCTGTTATGGAAATGTTCCGTTTTAGTAATAAGATTTTTTTTCTCTTTGCCCGTTTTGGGGCACTGTTGCCCAGTTTGGATGTCTGCTGCTCTGTCTCATCTCAAACATTTTGTCATTTTCAACCTAAAAAAGTGGTATTATTTAGGTAAACAGCATTCTCAAGGTAGACAATTCTTACCTGTCTCACAGTGTAGAGCTTGTCAATCTGAATTTTTAAAAAACCCTGAAGAAACCCCCCTGAAGAAAGTCTACCGGCGCTATAGGCGAAACACGTAAAAAAAAAAATGGGGCAAATTGTTAGTAACAACGTTAAAATATTTAATTCCATTTAATGGATTAGTGGTTAGAATCCCAGCCTGGGCAGTCAGCGTACGGCTCACCCAGCTGTTCATACTCCCTTTCGGGCTGGTTGATAAATGGGTACCTGGGGAAACCAGTGTTGAGGTTCATTTTGGCAATCCTGGATTTCATATTAGTCTGTGTCCTGGGGTAACTGCTTCTTACCTACCACAGGCTCAAAGGGCTATCGGTTCGGAGATGAGCACCACAGCCAGGCAAAGCTATAACGTATGCACCCATCTTTACCTTTATTGTGGCAGCAGGCCACAAGTCAGGTTAGGTTATACCTACTTGTTGGGTCAGGTCAGGAGAAGTCAGGTCAAGTTAGGTTAGATTTAGTTTGTGTTATTTTTTTATGTTTTTCATTATAATGAAACTTTTTCATGCGAGTTCTGATTTGTTTACTAGTAACATGTATTATTTTTTAACTGGAAATCACAAATTATTTGAAGGGGGAAAGAGGTAGGAAAAAAAAAGTTATTTGCCCCAGAAAGTCTGCAGATTCATTCAAAACACATAAAATAATGCATCAGTTTTGTCCATAAAATCAAAGCATGCTGTTTACCGATAATTTGTTAAGAATTAACTAACTCAACCCAATTCCTTTTGACCCCATCCCTTACACAACCCCACAAAAGCCTCAGACCAACCTCCCTTCTAAACCCCCCGAACTCAATCTTCATTCCTAACCTAACAACTTCTGGGAACCTGCGACCACCGAGCCTCAAAGGGACGGTGGAACAGAGGGCGCCACCTGCTTTATGGACACGAAGAAAGGTGGGCGGAGGTGGGGGAGGAGGAGAAAAGGAAGGGATGGATAGAGGGAAAAAGGAAGAAAGAGAAATAGGAAGGTAGATAAAGATAAAAAGTTGGAAGGAGGGAGAGAGGGGGAAAAAGGAGAATGTGGAAGGAAAAAAGAGGTAGAGAAGGAAGAAGAAAGAGGGAAGGGGGAAATAAAAGGAAGAGTAAGGAAAAGAGAGGTATATAAATGGAGAGAGAGATGGAGAGATAGTGAGAAGGGAGGAAAGAAGTGAAAGGGATGAAGGGAAAAGAGGGAAATGAGGAAGAAAGAGTACAAGGGGAAAAGGGGGAAAAGGGGAGATCCATGAGGAAGGGAGAAGTAGATAAAGAAGGAAATAAAAAGGAAAGGAACGATAGGGGAAAAGAAGGACAGCAAACGAGGGAAGAGAAGGGGAAGGGTAACAAGAAGAGAAAAAGTAGAGGGAAGAGTGAGAAAGAAATAGCTAATAAAGGAAGATACGGAGCAAGAGGAAGAGTTAAGGGTAGAAGGAAAAAGATGAGGGAGGGAAGAAGGAAAGAGGAAGACTGATAAAGAAGTAGAGGAAACCAAAAAGGGGAAAAGGGAAATGGCAAGAGAGGGGGAAAGAGGGTAGAGGAGAGAAATATATAAAGTGAACTAGATAATGTAATTGAAAGGCTACATTCTCTAGTATTCTAATCCCTAAACGATTGACTGCTTGACTTCTTAGGATATATACAGTTATGGTTATATAGAACCCAATAAACTGCTGAAAAAGGCTGACAAATAACATGAATAAAGTAAAGAGTGTCTGGTGAAATTCAGAAATTCATGATAAAATAAGCCTAAAAGAAGAAAGGGGAGACAGAAAAGGAGGAAATGAGCAAAGAAAGAAAGAAATGAGAGAGAGAGAGAGAGAGAGAGAGAGAGAGAGAGAGAGAGAGAGAGACGAAGGGTGAGAGGAAGTGGAAGGGATAATACAGGCAAGGTTATTCAGACATAAATTTAGGGAAGAGAGAGAGGAATGAAGAGGTAAAGAAGAGTGGATGGTGGGTATGATAAAGAGGGAGGGAGAAAGTGAGGGAAAGAATGTTAGAGAATAGTGAAAGTGATGATACAATTTATGAGAGAGAGAGAGAGAGAGAGAGAGAGAGAGAGAGAGAGAGAGAGAGAGAGAGAGAGAGAGAGAGAGAGAGAGAGAGAGAGAAAAAGCACAGATAATCTAAAGAGGAGGCAGACTCACGGTGACCCAGTGTGTTATCAGAGGATAGATGGAGATCGAGAAAAAGACGGAGGCGGAGAAGAAGGAGGAGGAGGAGGAGGAGGAGGAGGAGGAGGAGGAGGAAGAGGAGGTGAATTTATTCTCCGCCCTCGGTTTGCCTTACCTACGCCCACAGTCCACACCCTTCCACCCCGTCCTTTCCTTCACCTTTCGCCCTCTTCTCCCCGACCCTCCTCCTCCTCCTCCTCCCCCTCCTCCTCAGTCCTTGCGGACCCCGCCCCACCCACCCCTTCCTTGCCTTACCTGTCCCAATTCCTCACTTTCTTCTCACACCTGTGCGGAAAGTCAGGTGTCATTTGGAGGTGAAGAAAAGGTGAATGTGCACGGTGATGGTGAGGTGACTGTGTGTGTGTGTGTGTGTGTGTGTGTGTGTGTGTGTGTGTGTGTGTGTGTGTGTGTGTGTGTGTGTGTGTGTGTATTTACCCATTTGTATTTACTTATTTGTAGTCTACCGGGCCCGAGCTAAGCTAAGCTGGGGGTTAGAGTGTATTGCAAAAGGTATGATAAAGTCCACCGTAAAACCTGCATTTGAAAGCACTTGAATACAAAATAGAAGAAAATAGCCACTTTCTTCTCTTCTTCTTCCTTCTCCTCCACTTCTCCCTCCTTCGTCCCCTCCTTCGTCCCCATCCTTCGTCCCTATCCGTCCCCTCCTTCGTCCCCTCTCGTCCCTCCTCCTTCGTCCCCTCTCGTCCCCTCTCCTTCGTCCCTCTCCTTCGTCCCTCTCGTCCCTCTCCTTCGTCCCTCTCCTCGTCCCTCCTCGTCCCCTCTCCTCCTTCGTCCCTCCTTCGTCCCCTCCTTCGTCCCTCTCGTCCCCTCCTCCTTCGTCCCCTCGTCCTTCGTCCCCTCTCGTCCCTCTCCCTCCTCCTTCGTCCCTCCTCGTCCCCCTCCTTCGTCCCTCTCGTCCCTCTCCTTCGTCCCCTCTCGGCCCCCTCTCCTTCGTCCCCTCCTCATCCCTCTCCTTCGTCCCCTCTCGTCCCGTCTCCTTCGTCGTCTCTCCTTCGTCCCCTCTCGTCCCCTCCTTCGTCCACTCTCGTCCCTCTCCTTCATCGCCTCCGTCCACTCTCCTTCGCCCCTCCTCGTCCCCGCGCTTTCGTCCCCTCCTTCGTCCCTCCTCCCTCGTCCCTCTCGTCCACTCTCCTTCGTCCCCTCACCTTCGTCCCCTCTCGTCCCCTCTCGTTCGTTCCCTGTCGTCCCCTCTCCTTCATCCCCTCTTGTCCCCGCTCCTTCGTTCCTCTCGTCCCCTCTCCTTCATCCCCTCGTCCCCTCTCCTTCATCCCCTCTCGTCCCCTCTCCTTCGTCCCCTCTCCCTCGTCTCCTCTCGTCCCCTCTCCTTCATCCCCTCTCGTCCCCTCTCCTTCGTTCCCTCTCGTCCCCTCTCCTTCGTCCCCTCTCCCTCGTCCCCTCTCGTCCCCTCTCCTTCATCCCCTCTCGTCCCCTCTCCTTCGTCCCCTCTCCTTCGTTCCCTTTCGTCCCCTCTCCTTCGTCCCCTCTCCTTCGTCCCCTCTCCTTCGTTCCCTCTCGTCCCCTCTCCTTCGTCCCCTCTCGTCCCCTCTCCTTCATCCCCCTCGTCCCCTTTCCCAGTCACCTCTCCTTCGTCCCCTCTCCCAGTCGCCTCTCCTTCGTCCCCTCTCCCAGTCGCCTCTGCTTCGTCCCCTCTCCCAGTCGCCTCTCCTTCGTCCCCTCTCGTCCCCTCTCGTCCCCTCTCGTCCCCTCTCCGAGGCTCAGGACAAGCGATTGGTCTTTGAGGCGTTTTCAAGACCCTGTGGGAGCGAACTCCCAGTGTTGGAGGCATCTAACACAGCAGTATCTAATTTCCATGCACAATTTTTATCCAATTCAATTTATGGTCACAATTTAAGATATTTCGAAAGCGCTTTTAATATTTGCGCATAAATTTCTAACAACGCCTTCGAACCTAAAGTGTGACGTCTGTCCCGGACGATTTGCAGCTCAGTACTTCCAGCTGAGTAGAACTTGCTGCCTCTTCGTTCAAAGATTACTGTACAACTTCAGAAGGCTGTGACTGAATGGAAAGTCAAACATAATGATCCTGAAAAGAAATTCGAAGCCCTTCAGAAATTTGTTGCAAGCAATGTGGCAGTGAATCCACCATCGATGGTGGAGAGGCCCTCCACCGAGACTGTGCCCTCTCCAGACGAATCTCCTGCTTCACGGGAGGACGTGTTACCTGCCTCACAGGTTGACTCCCAGCCTGCTTCACAGGCTAACCCCCAGCCTGCTTCACAGGCTAACCCCCAGCCTGCCTCACAGGCTAACCCCCAGCCTGCCTCACAGGCTAACCCCCAGCCTGCCTCACAGAACAACCGCCAGTCTGCCTCACAGGCTGACCCCCAGCCTGCCTCACAGGCTAACCCCCAGCCTGGACAACTTCCAGCCTGCCCCACTTAACGCTTCTCTTCCTGCTTCACAGGATGTCGGGTTCCAACCTGTAAGGAATGGAGCCAAACCGAAGCAGGCAACCAAGGATTTACTGACCCCCACTACCTTCAATAGGTTCCAGGTGCTGGCAGACACCATGAAGGATGAGTTTGAGACTCGCCTAGTTGGGGACTCCATGGTGCGTGGCCAGCTGATTGAGTTCTGTGGTCGTTCATCAACGGCCGCAGAAAACGCTACTGCTATCCAGGTGCCAGACTGGACGACACCACCGCAGCGTGCGATGATGTCACGAGAAATGCCGACCGAAACACCCTCTTTGTCATTCACGCGGGGACAAATGAAGTAAGGACAACCCGTTCTGAGGAACTGCTTGAGAAATACCGCCGCATGATCAAGCAGTATAAACGTAAAACGGATGCCAGTAACATCATAATCTCAAGAATCCTCCCGAGGGTCGGTGCCGAATCTAGCTTTTACAGTAAGGCCTTCAGCACAAACAACAGACTTCAGTCCCTTTGCTCACAAGAAAACGTCCAGTTCGCTAGCTTGTGGAACAGTTTTTACTACGATTCGGACTTGTTCCTTGCTGATGGCATCCACTTAAACCCTGTTGGAGCAGCCCGTTTCGGGAGGCTGCTCTGTGACCAAGTGGTTCTTCGAAAGCCAAAAAACGCGGAGGCGAGAACACCAGCAGCTCCACCGTAAGGGAACACTCGACCCGCGAAACCCCGGACTCGAATCACATTAAAGCTTGCTATGTAAACGCTCGCAGCCTACGTAACAAATTTGAAGACTTAGAAGTCCTCCCAGCTACAAATCATTATCATATCATCGGAGTCACAGAATCTTGGATAGACTCTACAAATAGAGATTTCATTGCGGAATATAGATTACCGGGTTATATCATCTTTAGTCATGAAAGAGAGAACAGACAGGGTGGAGGCGTTATCTTATATATCCACAACTCTCTCCATCCAGTATCCGTGAAAACAGATATTATAACCAATGTAGACACGGTCTTCATTCAAATTAAAAATAAATCTCGTAAAATAGTAATTGGACTTATCTACAGACCGCCAGGGCAGACTCTTGATATCGACCAAGCATTAAGTGAGTTGTTATTAGAAACAAGTAGCAGTTGCGAGGCAATAATTGTTAGGGCTTTAACTTGCCAGTGAAAAGATGGGGTGAACCGTTGAACTGTCATACAGGGCTCGACCTGTACAAAAATATACTAGAAAGTGATTTACATCAACACGTTCAAGAACCGACTCGGGAAAATAATATACTTGACCTTATCTTTTCAACGACAGTTGATCTAGTTAACGAAGTAAATGTTGGTCCAATTTTTAGTTCTAGCGATCACCGAACAATCACATTCAGCATCAATATGAAAGAAAGTAAAGTAACTACTAGTAAAGAAAAGGTGCTTGATTATCAGAGAGCGAATTTCGTAAGACTCCGACCAATTCTAAATAATTCTGACTGGACTGAAATCTCGGCGGAAACAGATATTGATAAATCTTGGGGGGCCTTCACAACAATATTGAACAATGCCAAAAGCATATTCGTACCCTATCGTAACAGACGTTCAGTTTCTAAGAAGAAACCCAAATGGTGGAATAACGAAATTCAAAATAGCCTATCTCTTAAAAAACGTGCGTACAGTATATACATATCAACTCAGAGTGAGGCTGACAAACTAGAGTTGGACAGAATTCGCCGCGAAACCAAGAAATTAATAAAATGAAGCAAGAAAAATCTTAAAGAATTTATAGCGGAAACGAGCAAATCTAATCCTAAAGAATTTTTTAGCTATGTAAATAATAAAAAGTCACTCACTTGTGGTATCGGACCGCTTGCTAATGATAATGGTAACCACACGAACGATGAAAATAAAATGGCTACAATCCTAAATAACTTTTCGTATCCGTATTTACCGACGAAGATTGTTTATCACCTCAGCCACCGGAGGTTAGAAGGACCGAAAAGATGTTAAGTGCCGTGCTCATCGTAGAAAGTGACATTTTACGCACAATTGAAAAGATTAAAGTAAGCAAAGCTCCTGGTCCAGACAAAATTACCCCTAGGGTCTTAAAAGAAATCAAACATCAAATTTGTAAACCGCTCTCCATCATATTTAATAAATCCTTAACAGCTGGAAAAGTTCCATCGGATTGGAAACTTGCAAATGTCACACCAATTTTCAAAAAGGGGGACAAGTCTCATCCAGGAAACTATCGACCAATTAGCCTGACATCGATTGTTTGTAAGTTAATGGAGACTATCATTTGCGACAATATGGTGAAATTCTTCGAAGAAAATAATAAAATAAATAATTCGCAACATGGCTTCCGTAGTAAACGTTCGTGTTTAACTAACTTACTTGATTTTTTTCATTATATTTTTGAGGTGTTCGATGAAAGCAGATCAGTAGATATCATATATCTAGATTTTCAAAAGGCATTTGATAAGGTCCCCCACCAACGATTGCTCAGCAAACTATTGGCGCATGGTATCTCGGGCAACATTCACAATTGGCTTGTGGACTGGCTCTCTGAGCGGAGACAGAGAGTAGTTCTAAACGATGTTACATCTATCTGGCTCGATGTCAGAAGCGGCGAACCTCAAGGATCAGTGCTTGGCCCATGCTCTTCTTAATTTATGTTAATGATATCGATGATGGGCTCACCTGCAAAGTATCAAAATTTGCTGATGACACAAAAATTGCAAGTAAAGTAACTGCGACACTCGACGAAGAAGCTTTACAATCAGATCTAGATCGATTTGCACGTTGGGCCAATCAATGGCAAATGAAATTTAACGTTGACAAATGTAAAGTGTTGCACATCGGAAAAAATAACAATCGCGTTCGGTACGTAATGAATGGCCAACAACTTTCTGCAGTAAGTAAAGAAAAGGATCTTGGAATCACTATATCAAGCGACTTAAAGTACGGTCAGCATTGTTCAGAGGTAGTTAAAACTGCAAACAAATTGGTTGGCTTCATCGGACGAGTCTTTAATTATAAATCGGAAAAAGTAATATTAAAACTGTATAGTTCGTTGGTTCGACCCAGTCTAGAGTACTGTGTACAGTTTTTGTCTCCCTATTACAGAAAAGACATAGAAAAGTTGGAACGGGTTCAACGAAGAGTAACAATGATGATTCCTAGGTTGAGAAATTTATCATATGAACAAAGGCTTAAGGATGTAAATTTATTCAGCCTATCAAAACGAAGAATTCGAGGCGATCTAAAAGAAGTGTTCAAAATGTTTAAAGGATTCAGTGATATTAATGCGGAAGATTACTTTACAATTGATCGATCAAATAGAACAAAAAGAAATCACAATTTGAAGATGAGTGGTAAAAGATTCTCCTCGCACGAAGATAAACACTTCTTCTCCAATCGAGTTGTTAATGTTTGGAACTCTCTACCCTGTGATGTCGTTGATAGTACAACAGTTACGGCCTTCAAGAATAGATTAGACAAGTATTTTGAATCCAACCAGCAACTAAGATATTACTCATTGTTGTAATAACGTTAAATTCTTTCGAGTACTGGTGTCCTTGTCCGCTTTTATCGCCCGGTTAGTTGTAGCAGTAATGGTAGTTCTTTCCTCTTTCCTACATAATTTCCATGCAGTTTTTCCATGCTGCATGGTTCTTTCTCCTTTCCTGCCAGTTTCGGCTGGAGGGATGGGGGGGTGGGGAGGAGCCTTCGCCTTTGCTGTCCTTCATCTTCCACCTTTGATTAGATAGTTAGTGTAGCTTGTCACAAACAGCCTCATAAGGACCAGCAGGTCTGCTGTTGTTTGTTCTTTCTTTGTGTCCTTTGTGTCCTCCTCTTCCTCCCCCTCTTCTTCCTCCTCGTCCTGACTTTCACTCGACCCGCCAGACAAAGGACGGCATGCACACTATGATTTTCGATTTTTTTTTTTTCCCAGCTAGCCCTAATCCCTCATTTCTTCTTTCCATCCTTTATGTACTCTGCTCCATGCCATGACTCGTCGACTACTCAGACTTTTTTCTCCTCCCCCTCATATTTTTAAATTGCATGGAGGAAAAGAAACTTGGACCAACTCTACGGAATAAGAATTTTTTTCCATATGATATAAATTAGGCTTAACCTAAGGAGGAAAAGGGAAAAGTTATTGAATAAGAAACATCCCAATACTCAGGAAAAAGGAAAAAAATGGTATATATCTTTTTTTAAATATCGAATCTACTTGATAGAATTGAAGGGTAACGCCCTGCTCCCTCGCTGGAACTTTCCTCCATGGGGTGGCCGCGGCAGAAGTGTCTCCATCTCTCCCTGTTCTGGCACTCCCTCTCAATCCTGCTACTCCCAACTCTCTCGCTCCAATACTCACTCACCCTATTGGTCAACTTCACTGGTAGTCTTCCCCTCCCTCAATCCTTCCCTAATCCACTCTCTTCACGAATTCATTCTCCCCCATTCTCATCACGTGTCCAAACTATATCAACGCACCACGCTTCACCCACTACATCACTCCACACTTCATTCCTTTCGCTGTCACATCCATACCAATGCGCTCATAGACGCTTTCATTACTTTCTCCATCCCATCCTGAAACATCACATGCACTTCTTATATAACTCATTTCCACTGCACGTATTCTCGATTGCTGCACTGCACTTCATGTCCACGTCTCTGATGCATATGACAGAGTTGGCAGGATATTGCAGTTCCTTATTCCCCTCTTTACCTCCATGCTCACACTTCTTCCTTTCATAAATCTCTCCAATGCACCTACTACTTGTCTGCCCTTCACTGCTCTTTCCTTCACCTCACCTCCTCCATTCTCTCCTTCCCTAACCTTATCCTACACTTCATTGTAGTACCCTCTGCTCTAACTCTGTACGGCTTTGCAAAATCAATGACCTGTTCTCTCGCCCTCTCAAATACCATAACCTTATAGTCCTTACTCTTTCCAGCATTAACTCTCAGCTTTCTCCTCTAAAGCCCCAAATACACCGCCGAATTTTGGCCACGAACTTGTCGCCGAATCAGTTCGTGAAAAAATTTGGCGACCGGTTCGCCGACATGACCAAGATTTTTACAGTTCGTGACCATTCGGCGACATGTCGGCGAATTCTCAAGACAATTCGGGGACAATTCGGAGACATGTCGCCGACTATTCGGCGTCCATGTCGCCGAGTTAAAAATCTGAAATTTATCGTTTTTTGTCGCGGAGTAATTGACGATAAGTCTCCGAATTGTCTTCGTATGTTCCCGAAGTGTCGGCGACATGTCGAGGACAATTCCCCGACAGTGCCAAGATTTCTGACAGCTGATCATCTGATGCCCATGTGGCATATAAAAGCACGGGAATCCTGGGTGCAACACACTTCTTCACCGGCAGCTGAAGAGACCCCCTCGTCTCTCGCAACTTGTTCCAGGGGAATGGCGAGAGGGCGATCAAATCGTCCCACTCGACCCTCTGCGGAACCCAAGAGCTATGGTAGGCCCCAAGAATATCCGCGCCTACCTCATGGACTATTACAACACCCGGGGAGCAGTGGCCTGGCAGGACAGAGCTGTGGGCGAGTAAATACCGTGTGTGATAATATGTGTGGCAATATGTATGATAGTAGGTGTAATAAAATGATTAAATGTGACTTGTTTTTGTTTTGCCCTCCTACAAATATATTAGAATGAATGAATGTTTACTTAATATTAATAAACAAACCAGTAACTGAAAGAAGAAATAAATTTAAATAGCTAAAAAATAAAACAAATGTTAAATAATGGCAGAATAATGATATTAAGAATTAATAAAGTAATAAATAGTAAATGAATTATGAAATAAATGAAAATGTTAGTTTCATACCTATTTTATAAATTCATGATTCTTCTTGTATAATTTTATCATATTTTCTTGTTTACTATTTATTATTATATTATTTTATTCCAGAGAGAGAGAGAGAGAGAGAGAGAGAGAGAGAGAGAGAGAGAGAGAGAGAGAGAGAGAGAGAGATAAGAACATAAGAACGTTGGAATCTGCAAGAGGCTGGTAGGCCTATACAAGGCAGTTCCTTTGACCATAAGCTCCCGTGTATCTAACCCCACCTACTATCGCTGTCCATGAATTTATCTAATCTATTTTTTAATGTGACAATTGTATTGGCACTCACCACATGACTGCTAAGCCTATTCCACTCATCCACAACCCTGTTGGTAAACCAATTTTTGCCTATGTCCCTGGTAAATCTGAATTTATTCAGTTTAAACCCATTACTTCGTGTCCTACCCGGTTCTCTTACCAACAAAACCTTATGAATATCTCCCTTATTAAAGCCCTTCATCCATTTATAAACCTCGATCGTGTCTCCACGCACCCTTCGCCTTTCTAGAGAATGCAAGTTTAAGGGCATCTCCCATATATCCGACCAAGCTGAAATTTTGTGCAAATCCTCTTGGAGGTTTTGCCTGTCTTCGTCAGTGTGAACCGAGTTACCAATCTTTGTGTCGTCTGCAAATTTACTAATGCGATTATTGAGTCCAACATCCACGTCGTTGATGTAAATAATGAAGAGCACTGGGCCAAGAACCGAGCCCTGAGGGACGCCACTAGTGACCGGCGCCCACTCTGAGTTAAATCCGTCAATCACCACTCTTTATAGTCTGCTGCTCAACCAATTCGCGATCCATTGGTTTACTTGACCGTCAATACCTATTTGCTTTAATTCATAAAGTAATTTATGATGTGGGACTTTATCAAACGTTTTCTGGAAATCAAGATAGACTACGCCCAATGATTTGGTTACGTCATAAACTGAGAAGAGGTCGTTATTAAAGGTTAATAGGTTTGATAGGCAGGATCTTTTGTTACGGAAGCCATGTTGTGAATCCCCAATTAATGAGTGGCTTTCGAGGTAACTCACAATTTTGTCTCTAATTATGCTCTCAAATAGCTTACCTACAATTGAAGTTAGACTAATGGGTCGGTAGTTACCTGGTATTTTTTTGTCTCCTTTCTTAAAAATCGGTGTCACGTTAGCCTTTTTCTAATCCGAAGGGACGATGCCTTGTCGCAAGAACATATTGAATACGATTGTGAGGGAGGAGACTATTTCTCTCTTTGTTTCTTTAAGCAGTATAGGATATACTTTATCGGGTCCGGGACCTTTATTTGTTTTAAGTGAATGGAGAGCTTTAAGGACTTCATCGGTTTTTAATTCAAAATTAGGCAATGCATGCTCGAGATTTACATTAGTACTGGTGTTGGTGGTAGCGGGAGAAAGACTGTTAGTATTAAACACCGAGGAAAAGTAATTGTTTAAGAGGTTTGCAATGTGTTGGCTGTCAATCACTTGTGCACCGTCGCTGTTTGTTAAAGGTCCAATTCCACTTCTGATCGCCTTTCTGTTGTTTATGTAACTGAAGAAAGATTTCGGATTATTTTTACAGTTGGCTGCAATATTTTCTTCATATCTACGCTTTGCCTGACATACTAGGTAATCTTTTTACTCGTCGCCTGGCATCGTTATAAAGTCTAATGTTTTCGGGCGTGCTTTGTTCTTTCTTTAATCTGTAAAACAGTTTTCTCTCCTTGACTGAGTGTTTAATTTCGCTATTAAACCAAGGTGGGCTTTTATTATTGTTAATTCGCTTCTCGCACGAAGGGACGAATGTGTTCTGCTGAGTGAGTAAGTGATTTTTAAAGCTTAGCCAGGCTTCCTCTACATTGCCGTCATCTGATAGTTGTTTTTTTGTTAGTTTTTGTCGGATTTCTACGAAGTTAGCTCTTTTGAAATTGGGCACCTTTACTATATATTCAGTCACTGATGTTTGAGCTCTAATGTCGACGCGCACTAATTTATGATCGCAAGAACCGAGGAGTTCTCCTACCGTGACATTACTGACTAGGTTATCTTGGGTCGTTATAACAAGGTCGAGTACGTTATTTTGTCGAGTTGGTTCAGAAACCATTTGGCTTAGATAATTTTCTTCTAAAAATACGATCATCTATGTGACTCGCCTTCTGTACCTGATAGTGTCGCCCAGTCGATATGGGGGAGGTTAAAGTCTCCTAATATCAGTGAGTCGTTGTTATTAAGTGACTGCCTTAAAACGCTGTACATTTCAAGGTCGTCATCGAGTGATTGCCCGGAGAGAGAGAGAGAGAGAGAGAGAGAGAGAGAGAGAGAGACCCAGCACACGCCTTCCATCTGCACACAATGGCACACGTGACTAGTTTTCTTCTCCTTCATTCCTTCACACACCCGCCGTGTGTGTGTGTGTGTGTGTCCATCTGTCTCTCTGTTTGCTTGTCTGTCTGTTCATTTCCCCACTTTTATGTCAGTCTTTATTGTTTCTTCCGTTCATCATCTTTTTCTTCGTCTCTTTTCTTCGTCGTATAAGAATACATTTATGTGTCTGTCTTATATTCTTTTTACTAACTTTGTTTATCTTGTTTTCCTGTGTGTGTGTGTGTGTGTGTGTGTGTGTGTGTGTGTGTGTGTGATGGTACACCATGCCATTTGTTCATCTTTGTCCCCGTTGCCATCTCTCTCTCTCTCTCTCTCTCTCTCTCTCTCTCTCTCTCTCTCTCTCTCTCTCTCTCTGTGGTGAGACTGTGGCTGAATGGTTAGCGTCCAAGAGGACGTGGGTTCGAGTCTTACCCGCCGCCACAGCTGGAATTTTTCAGTCACCGCCGCGTGGCCTAAGACTACTCACATGCTGTCCAGAAGCAACTATATTAACCCGAACTCAAGATTCTCTCTCAAAAGAGGCTCAAATATGAGCACCTGGTGGCAGCGTGAGTCAAGCAAGATGGCGCCACTATAAACACTTGCATGCGCCATAACGGGTTAGGCCCGACCATCAGGCCTCCACCATGAAAGTCTACCGGCGCCACAGGCCGAAACGTAGCAAGTTAGGTGCGAATAGAGAAAAGGAGAAAGTCGTGATATAACCAGGCGAATTAAATTTGAAAGGCTAGGAAGCGTGTACACAGTAGGAGATGGAGGAGGAGGAGGTGGGAGGGAGGAAGAGGGGGAGGAAAGAGCAACAGGATGCAGGTGTTTGTCCTTAGTATTGCCTTTTTTACTCCGTCCTTCCTTCTGTTCTTCCTGTCCTTCCTCCCATCATTCTTTCCCTTTCCTGCTCTTTCCAGAGAGAGAGAGAAAAAAATGAGAGAGAGGGAGGGACTCAAACTTGCCACTCCTACACATAAATATTAAGTGAAGCAAACGGCTATCATAAGATGTTTTTTTTTTTTATAGTGAATACGTTTATGAAGAAGGCGAAAAGGTTATCATTAAGACGGTTCATTAAATAACCAAAACAAAGGTGGAGGAAAAGCAGAAATGAGAAAATTAACGGAAAATCATATTCGTTGGATCGCTTTTTTTCTCATATCGTCATCACCGGAACTCGTTCACTTATCTCCGGCATCCAGGGGCCCTTGACACACACACACACACACACACGCGCACACACACACACACACACACACACAGGTACACTTTCCTCACAAGTCACTCACACAACACTTGAACGAAAAGCGAGATGGGTGAGAAAAGTTAATGAGGCATGAGAACCAAAGAACCGCTTGTGGCGAGAGAGAGAGAGAGAGAGAGAGAGAGAGAGAGAGAGAGAGAGAGAGAGAGAGAATCAGAATCAGAATCAGAAACTTTATTTCCATTTATACAATGGTTATTCTTTACTGGCTTAAAACTATTGAACACGGTATATGGAGTGCGATAAAATTTACAGATAATCCCTAAAATATAACTAGAATATAATTGCTGCTAAAAATAAAGTGTGGACTAATATCTAGGACATCATGCAGAACATTATATGATAAAATGTAATAAGAGTATTCAGTATGATTAGTTTCCTGGGCTATCTTGCGAGAGGTGTTTCTTCAGATTGACCTTAAAGGTATGCAGACTGTGATAGATCGGGACCCGATGTCAGTGTGTGTTTTTGGTACATAGAGGAGATTTTGTTGTCTTGTGTTTGTGTCAACTATTTGTCCTAATTGTGGAAAAGAGAATAGCCATTCAGGAAAATGCTTCTTCAGTGCTTTGAATACTATGATGCACTGTTCAAAAATGCACCTCTGCGTAATATTTCGCCATTGTAGTTCCTTTAAGAGTGGGCTGACATGGTCAAACTTGGCTCCTCCAGTTACCACTTTTGCAGCAAAATTCTGTAGCTTCTGAACCCTATTCAGCTGTGTGATATTTGTGGTGCCCCAAACAGTTATCCCATAGTTAAGGTGACTTAACGCAAGTGTCTGAAGCATTATTAGCCTGGCTTCTCTCCTGAGCAAGTCTTGAAAACGATTGATGTACATAAGCATGCCAAATACTTTTTTACTAATTTCTGTCACGTGCATATCAAACAACATGTTACTGTCGAAATGTAGCCCCAGGTTTTTAACATTTTGGCAAGGTTTTACTAAGGCACTCCCTACTTTGATTGTGGTGTTATCCGGTATTCGTGATATCAGAGCTCTTGTGCCTAGAAATATACATTGAGTCTTTTTGGAGTTCAGCAAGAGACCGTTCCTGTTAAAATAGTTTTTTTTTTTTCTAATGTCTGTTCTATTCTAAGAATTAATTCAGGTAGATTTTCAGTATTTCCAGTATGAATGAATTGTGTGTCGTCAGCATATTGAATAATACAACATTCTTTAATTTCTTGTGACAGGTCATTTACGTAAACGTTAAATAGCAAAGGGTCGATAATAGATCCTTGCGGGACTCCAAAAGGTACTTCTAGTGCAGAGGACAAATTTCCCCCGATTCGCACAGACTGAGTCTTGTTAAACAAATGATCTTTGAACCAAAATATATCTATTCCTAATTTGTTACATTTTCTAAGTAGAATGTTATGGCTGACACTGTCAAAAGCTTTAGATAGGTCGCAAAGAGTCAAAAGACATATTTCTCTTTTGTCCATGGTGTCATAAATCTTTTTGGAAACTTGTAAGAGTGCCGTCTCAGTAGATAAGTTTGGTCTGAAGCCATGTTGAGTACTGCTAAAGAGGCAATGCCGTTCCATAAATTGGACCAATTGAGTTACGACTCTCTTTTCTAATATTTTCGATACAACTGGGAGCAAGGAAATTGTCCTGTAGTTAACTTCTTCTTCTGGATTTCCTTTCTTAAATATTGGTGTGACAATAGCATGTTTCCAGGCATTAGGAAAGATACCTGTTGTTATAGATGTATTTATGATACATGTGATATATGGTAGAATTGCTGGCAGAGCGTCTTTGATGAATCTCAGGGAAATATTGTCAGATCCATATGAGTTGGATTCCTTGAGGTGCTTTATAGTGAGAATGATTGTGTCAGTATCGGTGGGCTGGGGTCGAAAAGTGTTACGACTGTTATTGTTTTCAGGGTATGAGTCATCGTGATTGTTTATTAGACTGTTTTGAGATTCCTTGAAAGCTTTTTTTCCAACATTAGCAAAAGAAATTATTGAAGTCTTCAACATTGCATTCCTGATATACTTTATTAGCTTGTTTCTTTGTATTAGGAACTATTTCTCTCAAGATTTTCCACACAGCTGATGTGTTACCTCTGGACGTGTTAAGTCTATCTTTATAATAGTCCTTCCTGGCAGTACCCATCATGGCTTTGACTTTTTTCTTTAGGACTTTATATTCTTGTTGTAGGCTTATGTTATATCTATCGTGTTTTAGAGCTTTCTGTTTGGTGTTCCTTTCTTTCATGACGTGGTGAATTTCTTCAGTTAATCATGGAGCGGAAGGTCTTCTTAACTCTTTGGTTACCATCGGGGCACAAAGGACATGAGCAGAAAATGTTAGTAAATAAACTTGTCTGTACGTTAACATCATCAGTATTAAAAGATTTGGCTTAAGTTGATCGTCTCTTTGTAAAGTGCATTACAAAATACGATTGGGGAGTAATTTCCTAGACTTCGTTTTGTTACAACAGTTGGTTGGTAGCACTTAGGCTTACGTACGTTTTTAGTGACAGAAATTAGGTCATGGTCTGCAATGGAGCATGGATGGACATCAGAGGTTATAACTGTATCTGGCCTGTTAGTGACAATAACATCAAGGAGCGTTGCAGTGTTAGCCGTAACTCTCGTGGGATTTTGAATAAGCTGAGAAAATTTGGCATTGGTAATGATATTCCTGAGTTTACTTGCGGTACATAAATAATCATCGTTGAGGTCACCGAGCAAAAAGAACGTTTTCTTTCGAAGACATACTATAGTCTGTTCAGAGCATGAAGTCCGTTCAGGGTGGAGCTGGTATCGTCGTTTATCTCTATCCATGCTGCCAAATCAGCCTTCGTACATGCGTCTCTCTCTTATTTCCCATCCATGTGCTATTTGAAAGCGATATTTTATATATTCTGTATATAGTAAAGGAAGCTACATAGTACAATGAGTGTCGATGTTTAGAATTATAACAAGGATTAGTATAAATTCTATGACATGTGGCAGCGATTTTTTCCCATGTTGCCACGTTGTGGTGTTGGTAGTGGTGTTGGTGGTGGTGGTCGGTGTGTCCCCCTTGGTCCCTCCCCCGGGTCGAGAGGGAGAGAGAGGGAGAGAGAGAGAGAGATAAACAGGTGGGTTGTGGGTGGGTAGGCCGGGAGAGAGTGCTAATCTGATAATTGGCGGTCGAACTGGCAGCGCCGCACTCATGGGAATTCTGGAATCTGCCACACCTTGAACCGACTTCATGCTCCGAACAGACTATAATCTAAGAATATCCTGAATATAATCAAATGATTCTTGTGTTGCTTTAGGGTGGCGGTATAGACATCCTACGATGATAGATGGCATTTTTCGGTGTTGTATGGTGACCCAGACATCCTCAGTACCTGGTGGCCTGCTAACAGGGTGTGTGGGGAGAAGAGTAACACTCAGGTAGTCCTTAACATAAATACCGGTAAACTTTATATTGTGGAAGATAAATAAGTTGGTCTGGAGTATTATGAAGGAGCCACGTCTCACTGACACAAAGGACATCTATATGTCTATCTTTCACTAATAGTTCAACCTCTACTTTGTTTCCTTGAAGGCTCTGTGCATTAATGTGTTCTATTGTCAGATAATCTTTTTCATTGTGGCCTTTCACTGTATTACTACTGGCGTTTTCTTCTTTGCCGGACTCCTACTGGTTGTAGTAATCGCACAGACGGTTCTTATGACCAAGCTTACGACACATACCACATCGTAACCTATGGTCAAACCTGCACTGAGCCTGTCGGTGGTTAAATTCACCACAGTTGAAGCAGCCGTGGCGAACGTGGTGATGCCCATATTGCCTGTCTTGATTGTAGTCAGTGTGTCGGGCTGGTGCGTGGAGGGGGTGGCCGTGGTCGTGGTGGGCTGGATATGTGGGACCCCAGCGTCTGTTGTTTTCATCGTGGTGGCCTCGTGGGTGTGAGGTGGGGTGGTGGGTCCTTCCACTCTGGTACCCCGTGTCTGCAGGGTTGTCTTGAAAGTGAGAGTGAGGTGCAGTCCTCGGTCTGGGTGGGTTTGATGAAGGGTGGAGCTGGCTGTGATCCCAGCGACCTGTCATGGTCCCCGGGAAGCCAGGTAGTATGAGGCGACCAGACTGGCGGCGCCTCCCTCCAGCGACCCGCCACCCGTCGCTGTCCTGGCCATGGTGAGGGGGGTGGGGGGGGCGGGTCTCGGGAGGCGCATGTCGCACCAGAGAGAGAGAGAGAGAGAGAGAGAGAGAGAGAGAGAGAGAGAGAGAGAGAGCTGACCTGCCTTGGATGACCTCCAGGATTAAGGCCTTAACGCAGCAAAGGAACCGCGCCTTCTTGAATAATAATAATAATAATAATAACAATAATAATAATAATAATTATATTAATAACAAAAAATAACGATACTATTACTACTGGTACTACTACAACTATTACTCACCTACGGGAGGAAACTCACCTAAGGGACAGTTACAACGATTTAGCTAGAACAGTAAAGAAGAACACGCGTATGGCAAAACGTAATTATAAGATTAGAATTGCCAGGGAACCAAAGACCAATCCAAAGGGTTTATTTCAGCATGATAAGACCAAGGTTAGGGATAAGATAGGGAGGCTTAAGTCAGGAGTATCACTGATTGATAGAGATGAAGAAATGAGCGAGGCGTTAAATAGATATTTCTTAACTGTATTTACCAAAGAAAGATTAGATGATATACCTCAGGGAGAACAGATCTACAGGGGAGAAGAGGTAGAAGGATTAACCGACATCAACATAAGTAGGGAGCCCGTGATTAGACAGATAGTTAGAGCTAAAGTCACTAAGGCGCCATTGCCAGATGAACTTTTCCCCAGTGTATTAAAGGAATGTAAAACTGAAATCAGTGGGTAGTTAGCAGAAGTTTTTAGGAAGTCACTAGACACAGGGATGGTGCCTGTTTCATGGAGGCAGGCACACGTTATTCCAATATTTAAGAATGGTGACAAATCTTTTATACAAAACTATAGGCCGATTAGTTTGACGTCAGTTATAGGTAAAATGCTTGAGTCAATAATAGCTGATAGTATTAGGGACCATATTAACAGACATAATTTAATTCACGACTCACAGCATGGGTTTATTAAAGGAAAGTCGTGCCTCACTAATCTTTTATCCTTTTACAATAGAGTATACGAGGCAGCTGACAATGATGAGAGCTATGATGTAATTTACCTTGATTTTAGTAAGGCCTTCGATAAGGTACCTCACCAGAGACTGTTAAATAAAGTCAGGGCTCATGGAATAAGAGGGAAGGTATTTAATTGGATTAAGGCGTGGACTAGCGACAGGAAACAGAGGGTTACCATTAACGAAAAAAAATCCGAATGAAGTAATGTTACCAGTGGGGCTCCTCAAGGTTCAGTTTTAGGCCCGCTTTTATTCATTATCTACATCAATGACATTGACAATGGGATAACTTGTGACATAGGTAAATTTGCAGATGACACCAAAATAGGACGCCCTATTAGGACAGGGGAGGATGCTAGAGCACTGCAGGAGGATCTCAACGAACTGTCAGCTTGGTCAGAGAAATGGCAGATGAATTTTAACATCACCAAGTGTAGCGTACTTAGTGTAGGAACACGCAACCCATTCATTACACGGGTATAGTTTAGACTCCACAGCGATAAGCAGATCAGAGTGTGAAAGGGATTTGGGAGTGTTAGTGAATTCTGACGTAAAACTAAGGAAGCAATGTATTAGTGCGAGGAATAGGGCTAACAGGGTATTAGGCTTTATTAACAGGACGGTAACCAACAGGAGTGCAGAGGTCATCCTCAGACTCTATTTAGCGTTAGTTAGGCCACACTTAGATTATGCTGTCCATGCAGTTTTGGTGCCCACACTTCAGAATGGACATCAACTTGCTAGAATCAGTTCAGAGAAGGATGACCAAGAGGATTCAGGGGCTGAGGAACCTCCCATATCAAGATAGGCTGAAACATCTCAACTTACATTCACTAGAAAGACGAAGAGTGCGGGGAGATGTGATAGAAGTATTCAAATGGGTCAAGGGTTACAACAAAGGCGATATAAGTAAAGTACTGATAATTAGCCAGCAGGATAGAACACGCAGTAATGGATTTAAATTAGAAAAGTATAGATTTAGGAGAGAAATAGGCAAGCATTGGTTTAGTAATAGGGTGGTGGGGGAATGGAATAGACTCAGCAATCACATAGTTAGTGCAGGGACGATAGCTTGTTTTAAGAGTAGACTGGATAGCTACATAGCCTAGGATGACAGGTGGTAGTGAGGTGTGGGTACAGTAAGGAGACAGGGTACTTAAGCGTACGCCCGTACCGAAGGTAAACGAGGAAACCTGGGGAAAGTAAACTGATAACTCTCCTGCCACACTAGCCATGTCCCAGGATAATAAATTATTAGTTCTTACCAACAACCAGCTCTAGGGCCAGTAAGATGGAGATGAGCAATGAGGCCACATGCAGCTAAAGCATATGCCCCCAACTTTACCTTTATTAATTTAGCATGGGGTAAAGAATTTATCTTTATTTCATATTAATGTTTTATTGATAATATAGTTTTATTTAGCCTTAGTACGTGTGATGAGAAAAGGATTACACAGTCTAATAATTTATTTTTCCATGTTGAATAAAGATTTTCTTACAACAAAAGGTCTTTTATGATATCTGTAACTTGACTGCTCTTTGATGCTATAAATGGACACAGTCACCACAGGACAGCCCCAGGGCTTTGTCCTGGAGCAGAAATATCGGATGATCGTGTCACTATTCTCCCTCCATTCCATCTGGCCTGTACGATACTCTTTTCTTCCTTTCTGTAGAACACATTCCATTGCTTTGGACTGTTAAGCACTAGTATTTGAACTTACCTACCTTTGCCAACTCCACTCGCTGAAACCTCACTGTACCATCTCCGTAGGGCTCACTCACATGTACTCAGTCTTGCTCCTGCTGATTTTCATCCCTCTTCTACAGTGCATACCTCCACCTCTCTAGTTCCTTTTCAGTTTCTTCCCTGCCTTCACTAAATATCACAGTGTCATCCACAAATATCATGGTCCACGGAAACTGCTGCCTGACCTCATCCGTCAGCCTGTACATCGCTACTGAGAATGAGCGGGCTGATCCTAGGTGTAGTCTAACCTTGACCCTGACACTCTTTGTAACTCCTGCCATACCAGCAACATCATAAACTTTTTCGGACACATGGTGTGCCTCTTCTGATAGAGAAATGATATGTAGAAAGGGTACCAGGTATATCAGTTGACATCTCCAATAGCCCTGCTACCTGATGACGACAATTTATATGCAGTCAGCTATGGTGAAGAGGAAATTGCTTGTGACCAGGTATTTCACTGTGACAAGCATCTTAAGATTCAGAAGAATTCCACATCCTGTGGGAGAGACATATATGTACATAAAGTATTATTTAAAAAAATGCTGTCACGTTGAAATTAGGATGAAAACAAATAAATGTTGGGTGTGCAGAAAACAAGAGAACTGAGAAAGAAACAAGCTGGAAAATTTAAACAGAAGTACAATATAACAGTGACTGAGGGACAGAGTGATGAATGGAAGAACAAATTTCAATGCTAATGTAGCAATAGCGTATGCCCCCAACTTTAAGTTTTTTTAAACTGAAAGATAGGAAGGGGGCCGAGCCAAACCTAACCTGCACAATCCTACATAACCTACCAGAAGATTTTGGCCTGACCTGAGTGATATATTTCAGAGACACTGACTTCATTTTTGGGGTAACCTATGATGCTTTATCGTATGGAAATAATTGTCGCACCAGAATACAACGACGAGAACAATGGAGCAAAATATTTACAGAATAACAACACAGCTATTTCAAGAAAAAAAAAAATCTCCTTAACTGCCATTCTCATAAATTATTCAGAAATGAATACTGTAGTCAGTATTTTAAATAAGTAAGAAAAATCATCTTATTGCTGTGGAAACTTGCTGTGAAGTAGCTGTCAGGGCAAATGACATTATCTTAGAGCTGCAGCTCAACATTAGGATAGTAACCTATCACTGCGAAAGATAATAACCTATTGCTGCTAAAATAAACTATGGCGACTTAATAGACTGAGACATATATGATTCCACGGAACTAAGCAAACCTAATAATTAATAACCTAATGCCCTTTAACTGAATCTATCAGAGCTAAAATAGTTACCTTTCGTTGTAAGACAGTAGACTATCACCTCTTATCTAGTTATTCATAACACAAACAGTCGTACTGATTAGTACATAAAAAATATATCAGAAATAAACTGGTGACCACCCGTGATGGGTGTAATTCTATAGTTTTTTTTGTTTTTTCTCCCCCTCTGCCTGGGACCAACTATTATGAATAGTTCCGTTATACCTTGAATGTTTTTTGGGTGGCTGTCTTATATATTCTTAATATTTCATAATAGAATTCATGTTGATTGAGTGCCACCAAATCCACAGGTATGCAATAGTTTGTTAACCCTATCAGCACACTCATATGAGCCACGAAGACAACTACATACAACATTTTCAAAAAGAAATGTCAATAGATAAATAAAACACTAAATATACTTACCGAAAATATCCATTGCGTTGGCTGAAACGACAGGCTCTGTTGTGCTGGCGGTGTACGATACGCTGCCCAATAAAACGCTTGTACAACAAAAATAAGTGTTTTGAATAATTATTTGCCTTATATAT
Organism: Eriocheir sinensis; assembly: GCF_024679095.1. NCBI lineage: Eukaryota > Metazoa > Arthropoda > Malacostraca > Decapoda > Varunidae > Eriocheir > Eriocheir sinensis. The sequence continues at coordinate 6,958,283 of NC_066512.1, forward strand.
GCTTTCTGCATGCTAAGTATGTCATCTTTGCAGATATACTCATTTACTTTGAATTTATTCGTTACAAATCTCGTTTTCGTCACCTCAACAGCTCCCCAAAATCTCATTACCAACACGCCGATTTTTCGTAAGCGAGCGACCGAAAAGCAGCGGTCGAGAGCGACTGTAAGACCCGATCCCGCGCGGAAGGCTTTCGTTCGCTGGCTAGCGAACGAAAACGGGTGACTGTAAGACCGGCCCAGAGACAGGAAAAGAATAACTGAGAGCAAGAAGGGAATCATGAAAAAAAGGAAAAACACAAAATAACAATATAGAATCGCCACATAGTCTCTCTCTCTCTCTCTCTCTCTCTCTCTCTCTCTCTCTCTCTCTCTCTCTCTCTCTCTCTCTCTCTCTCTCTCTCTCTCTCTCTCTCTCTCTCTCTCTCTCTCTCTATATCTATCTATATCTATCTATCTGTCTGTCTGTCTGTCTATCTCTCTATATATCTACCTATCTATCAATTTATTCATCTCTAACATATGAACGAAATATTATTGATACGAAAATTGTCATGGATAACAATTACAATGATGAAAATACTAATGTTATAGTATTTTTAACGAGAGAGTGCATGAGAGAGGTGAGATGGTGAGTCACGTCAAATCTGGCTGTAGCTGGTGTACTGAGTACTACCTCGTGCTTAAGTGAGGGTCATACCTGAATGGTCCCTTGAGTATCGGCAAACCCTTTACCTCCCAATATCGAGTCGGAGCCATCCAGGACAGGAATGGGTCAGGAAGATCAGATTCTTTTTCTTCCTTCCCCTTGACCTTGGCCATGCCTCCCTAGCGCCGGCCACCGGAAGGTCAGTTTCTCTTTCTTCCTTCCCCTTCAACTTGGCCATCCCTCCCTCGCGCCGGCCACCGTTGGGGTTAATGAGAAAGGGAGGGGGGGGGGTCAGGAAGGAAGGAAGGGAGGGAGGGAGGGAAGAAATAAAAGAGGCTGTAAAGTTAGAGAAAATTACATGTTTCACTCACACATGCATGCTGAAGCCTTCGCTCTTCATTATGTAGTGATGCTGATGGTGATGGGAGTGATGGTGATGGTAGCGCTGATAGCGGCGGTGGTGATGGGCCTCTTGGTGGTTTTACCTTTAGTGGTGTAGTGATAAGGGTGATAGTGGTGGTGGTTGTGGTTATCCTATAAGTGGTGGTGGGGGTGGTGGCGGTGCTCGCGGTGATGCCCATGGTGGTAGTGGTTGGCTGGTTGATGTGAATGGGTTGGTGGTACTGGTGTTGTTAGTGGTGGTCAATTTGGTGTTGGTGGTAGCGGTGATGGCATTTGTGACGTAAATGTGGTGGTGGCGTTGGTGATTTTGGTGGTGTCAGGGTGGGCCTGAAAGCGGTAGTGGTGTTTGTGGTGGTGGTGACGGTGATGATGATGGTAAGGGGGCCAGGTAAAGATGTCTTGTGGTAGTGATTGTGGTGTAGATAGCCCTAGGAATGGTCAAGGTGTTGGTGATGATGGTGAGGGTGGTGACGGGGGTGTTGGTGGTTATGGTGTCATGTGGCGGTGCAGTAATTGCTAGTTTTCTTCCCATCCTCCTCTAATTTAGTCTCCTCCCTTCCATTGTCTCTCCCCGTCCGTCCGCTTGTCTGCCCGTTCGTCCGTCCGTATGCTTGTGTGTGTGTGTGTGTGTGTGTGTGTGTGTGTGTGTGTGTATACGTGTGCACTGTGCACGCTTCAAGTATGCAGCTACCATTTTTCTCTTTTTTTCTCACCACCACCGCCAATACCACTACCACTACCACCACAGCCGCTGCCATCGCCGCCATCCCCATTTACCTTCAGTCGACCTTCACCCCCATTCCCTTCCCTGTTCCCCCGTCCTCCTCACCATCTCCCTCAGCGTTCCTCACCTTCCCTCAAAGTCATCTCACCAGGCACACACACACACACACACACACACACACACACACACACACACACACACACACACACACACACTCATCATCACCATTCACATCCTCTTTCCCCTCCTCAGCCACATCATCATCATCATCATCTTAAACCTGTTTCCCGTGCGAGGCTGGATAAGCCGGGAAAGCATAGGTAGTACCCGGCTATTTCACGAGGAACAGCCACAAGAGATCAGCGGGATTGTGACAACAGCGGACACGGGCGATAACACTGGCTTGCACTACGGTTAGACCTCTAAAGCTTGTGTTTAGCGGCAGTAACATGATATCATCAATATAGTGTGAACGATTATTATTAGTATACGTACACCAGCCATCGCCTCTGACTTGTGCTGCCCCCTAGATCGTTCCAGGCTGGATGTGAGGGTATTCCAAGGTGCCATCCCACACACAGCAGGTCAAAGAGGTGTTAAGAGACTTAGTACACGACAGGAGAACCAAAGCTGAGGTAGTCCAAGGTTACTATCCATCATAGACTAGGTCTCAAAGGTATTTTGAGACCTACACAGGAGGAAAATACAGGTGAAATCCCACTTAATGTAGACAGCCTTGACTTGGTTTCTTCACGGTACCGGTCGTTCCCAAATACTGGTTCGCGATAGACCATTCCGTGGGTCACTACTTAACAAATGGATAACTGTATACCAGACGACAGGAGTCACACATTTCTTGGCACTGTCAGCAAAAGTGTAAATGAGTCATGAGGGTATAGTGCTTAAAATAAAATTTGGTCGCAGTAAGAAAAGATTAAGGTTAGAAATGTTGGAAGACCACTCAGCTAAACCCCAACACAAGGCTGCCCCGCCATTCCGTTGACTCTGAGGAACCCCAAAAGATATTTATAAGGAGTCGTCGCGCTGCATTCACTTCACACGTCAAGAATTCTATGTTATCCAAAAAGTAAGTCAGTTGTGCTCCTCCTATACATGCATACATAGACTCAGCCACACACATGTCACACACATGCAGTGCAGTTGTTAGCACGCTCGGCTCGCAACCGAGTTCGATTCCCGGGAAGGGTGTAAGACACTAATGTATATAATATCATGTACATATTAATGTAGGAATGTAAATGAATGCATCACGCCACAGGATGTTGTTTGACACGTAGTTGTTTTTGGCCTTGGGAAAGAGGGGCGTGATATCTTAGAATGTGCCTAGTAGACACCGGCTGGTTCGAGGTCACCACCGGCACAAAGCCGGAGACGAGCGTCGGGAAAAGCAGGAGAGGGGCGAGGAGACCAGCTGGACGTGCGCCCCGTTCTGGGTTGTTGGCTCTTTCAAAGGCGACTCCTCACACACTGTAACTATACTTTTAAAAGACTGAAAATATAGTTAAAACTCAACGCACGTGTTATATACCAGAGAGAGAGAGAGAGAGAGAGAGAGAGAGAGAGAGAGAGAGAGAGAGAGAGAGAGAGAGAGAGAGAGAGAGAGAGAGAGAGAGAGAGAGAGAGAGAGAGAGAGAGAGAAGGCAATCCGCTCGGCTATATCTACATCACTTCCAAGTTCACAACCTATGGTAAGGCCTTGATGTTACTTCACCAACTTCAATCAAGGTGCAGGTAACGGTGACCCCGGCCCTGACAGTGAGGTGACAGTGTGAGCCTGAATACCATTAACAAACCATACACGTGTTGTACTAAATAGACACAAACTATCTACCAAACGTCTAACCAAAAACGGTAACAAGGGTAGAGACGGATGGGGAGTCTCTTTTAATCCGTGCTCCCTGTCCACCCAGTAACGGGTAACAGGTGTCAGTTGGGGGTTGTGTTCCGCCTCCCGGATGTGTGTCGGTGTGAGATTCCAGCCGTTGCCAAAGATTCGGCACCAGAGCTCCGAAACTCATTTGGGGATGGCGCTTGCAGGATCATACCTTGGTGAACAAACATACAAACTCACATTTTTTTTTTACTTTCGACCTATAGCGCCAGCAAGTTTTCTGGATTGGGCCCGTTTGTGGCTCTGGCAAGTGTTTTAAAATGACGCCATTCTTGTTTGGTTCATACTGCCTCCAGGAATTCCACTTGATCATCTTGGAGAAAGTTTCGCTTAAGTCCGGGCTGATAGATCTTCATCGGAACAGCATATGGGATATCTTCGGCCGCTTGCCGATAACTGAAAATTCAGCTTACGGGGGGCGACTACGGGGGGTTCTCCTGCGCATATGGTACGTCCAATAGCTTTGTAATCTTTGTATGTTGTTTATTGGTGTAAATGTATGATATTCTGTGAATTTAAATTCGGGTGAATTTACGAGACTCAAACAAAGCGTATTTTTTAATTTTTTTATTTCACAGACTTTATTTTTTAGTTAATCGCTTTGAAAAAACATACAATAGAAACTATGTTTACCCATCTACATTTTGTTGGAAGTGAATTTTTTTTTTTTTTTCGTCTTCGAAGAAAAAAGATACAATTATTTGTCACTTATAATTTTCTCCATTCTGTGTCCCGTTTTCTTGTGACATTTTTTGAAATTAATTCCTAACAAAAAATTGTCCTTTAGTTGTAGTTTTACATGATACGCAACAAAAGTCGGTCAGACTTTTTACCGAATTTGTGAATTTTTTTGAAGTGTAAAAACTACTTTTCTAGATATTGGCTCCTAAAGATTTTTTTTCCATTTTTCCCTGTCTTGTCATTTGTATTTATTTTATTGGCATGAAACTTTCGCACATTATTGTGTATACCTTGTTGACTTACTGGAGAATGATAAGGCATCTGGTCCCCCTTTATAAATAGTTTTAATCAATCAAAGGTGAGGGTGTCAGAAAGTCAAGGCTTTCCACCACAACCGTACTGGGCAATTCTGCCTCTCGTACAGTGTTTGTAGCTAAGAAAGCGACACCTTAATGAAAGTTTTGCTTATAATCAGGCTCAATGTTCACAAATCTGTGAATAATCTGTTGTCAGAGCTGCAATAATGTTTCAAGAGGCAATGTTGCTGATTCTGCAGTTGGTGGTGATGTAGGTGGTGGTGGAGTAAGTGCTGACGAAGCAGGTGGTGGTGGAAAAAGGTGGAAAAAATATTCTAATCCAACCTTTACGTATATACAAGCATTGAATGATATCGCATATGTTGACGCGTGTGTGCGGCTATGACGATACAGCGCGGGACATTTAAAAATGGCCTCCAGGGGGGAGGGGTCTTAATTTTACGAAAACAAACCTCACCACCTGGTAGTTTAGGCTTTCCCGGCCATGCCGAGCGAAAAAAATGTACTCCTCCGATTTTAAATATATTCTCCCCCCTTAAACCAGAATCTCCAGAACACCGCTTGCCGCACGCTGACCACTCACCTCCCCCCCCCCCCACACACACACACAGACCATCTTTATGATCATCATTATTGTCATCTTCAGCCATGACTAGTCAATTATAGGGAAAAGGCTTTTCCCAAAGTTCCCAAAGTTCAATGTATTTCATCTTGCTTCGGCAATGCTAAAAAAAATTTCATTACTCCTTTTGCTCATGGGGTGGTACTCTGTTACTCTGGTTGTCCATCCTTTATTAGTTCTTCCCATTATATGGCCTTCTCAAGTCCATTCCTGATATACTGATAACACCCCTTTCTCTTCAGGGAGAGTGGCTGGTCACTCCAAAACCTCTCTATGCTATTCCTATTCCCTTTCTGATTTATGTTTTAGGGACTGGGTTTCTACTAATTGTTTGTGTTATGTATATTCTTCTACTATATCAAGTGGTTGGGTCCCTATCATTATTTGTTGTCCTGCCAACTGACTACTACCATCACGTTCTTCATATTCATCTTCAGAACTACTTTCAGACTTTCTTAGGAGTTCATCGATCATTATTTGTTAGTCTTCATCAAAATCACAAACAGTGACACTAATTCGCCTGCAACTCTGCGACTGTAAGTGCGTTCATCGTCTATTATTATTCCCATGCTATCTCATTTTAATTTCGTAAATACTTCTAGGCAATCCGTGAATAATTTTAGAGATATCGTGTCACCTTGTCCAACCCCATTATCGTCTTTCTTGGGGAGTTTAAAGGATGCAGTGTTTTCTCAATATATCTTCCAGCACCTTTATGTATGGTTCATTAATTCTATGCCTTGCCTCCTCTGGCACCTTGTTTAACACCATTCTTAATTGGATTTTTCTCGCCTTTCTTGTGGAGTTTATTAATGGTTGCGGTGCTGTCTCCATATATCCTCCAACACCCTTATAATAATAATAATAATAATAATAATAATAATAATAATAATAATAATAATAATAATAATAATAATAATAATAATAATAATAATAATAATAATAATAATAATAATAATAATAATAATAATAATAATAATAAAAATAATAATAATAGTTTTATTTTGCCCATCGGCATATATAGAAAAACAGGACAAGTAAACGAACGAGATCATCTGCTTATAATTATATATGTGTGTGCACGGCACACTTATGCACAATCTACACGAACAGAAGGCCCAGCCACTCCCGCCGCATAGATCCACATACGTAGGCCGAGCTCTGTCTGACGGAGGTGATGATGGAGTTCCCAGATTGTTCCACTCTACTCCTCATGCTGTACGCGGCGTGGCGACGCAGCACAGCCAGACAATTCATCCCGTGCCCGGTGAAGGCCACGGATGAGCTAGTCCATCTAGGAAGCTCCAAAAGCCGATTGAAGATGTCGTTATGACAGACCCAAAGACGGTTCATGGAGGCAGCCCTATACCGCAACTACAGCGGTTTGCAGTAGAGAGAGAGCAGTGGCTCCTGAATAACTCCAACTTCACCTCCGTGCTGCCGTGTTGCCGATGACAGTGGGCTTGGTGCTCTG